>NC_080756.1:15053922-15355229 GCF_020826845.1 Diceros bicornis minor
ACAAAGAATTATTGCTTCCAATTGTACTCTAATAAAAGCCACACTTTTATCATTTTCCTCATAAGAGACACAAGGGGATTAGTTGAAATAGAAAGAGGAAGGAAAAAGAAATGCCCTCTGGAGACTGGTGTCAGGACACACCAATTAAGTAAAAAAACAAAAAAGACAGAAAGAAAGAAGTAAAAAAGAAGAGAAAACAAAGAAATAAGGAAATAAAAACCACTGTGAATTGCTTTAACTGCAAAACTGAGGGGCCATTTTCCCAAAAGAGAAATATGAGTGATTTAAACTCTATACTTAATGTCAACAAGAATTTCAGATATTCCACTGCCCTGGCACAATATGACCAATTCTACTGGAAAGAGGCTTTACCCCCAAAAGGAACTTATCTCTTTTTTTCCAGTAGGCAATACGTTAGGATTCCGTTAACTTGATTGTGACCCACTCTCAAAATTTGCAGGGCGTCGGGGACAGCACTTAAATTAGTGGGCTGGTGGTTAAGATTCCGCTCTCTCACCACGTAGGGTTTGTTTCTCAGTCGGGGAACCACACCACCTGTCTGTGTGTCAGTTGTCATTCTGCAGAGGCTGCATTTTGCTCTGATTCAGAAAGATACGCCACGGGTAGCCCACTGCCAAAAAAATTGGCCATGAAAACTCTATGAGTAGCAGCAGAGCATTGTCTGATATAGAACCAGAAGGTGAGAGGATGGCGCAAAAGGACCAGGCAGGGTTACGCTCTGCCTCGTGCAGGGTCCTTAGGAGTTGGAATCGACTGAATGACACTAACAATAAAGTACTTAAATGGTTCCCTATTTGTTTTTGTTTTGAAACAATATAAAACATAAAGAAAAAAGTACACAACAAGGATCTTTTATTCCTGAACCATTTGATGCTCCATCTGCTACTCAATATGGTAGTGTGCATTTACAACAAAAAGAATATTCTGCTAGATAAGCACCATACAACCTTCATTATCAGGACATTAACATTGCTACATTATTAATACCTAATTCCTCAATCCTATCCAAGTTTCACCAATTGTCTAAAAATTTTCCTTCAGAGAAAAAATAATATAATTTAGAGTTACATGTTTCCTTTAATTGTTATAATTTTTAAATCTCCTTTCATTTGGAATAGTTCCCTAGTTTTTTCTTAACTTTCAAGAATATTCCCTGGAAATTATTTTCTGGTAATTATATATTGTGTGCCTCATTTTTGCCTGAAGTTTCTGCATGATTATATTAGATTTATTAACCTTTGGCAGGAATATCACAGAAGTAATGTTGTCTTCTCGTGGAATCCTATCAGGTGTCACACTATTTCATTATTTCCCCCTATTCATGATGTTTTCTTTTATTTCTCGATTCATATGGCTGTTTACAGGATTGTTCACCATAAAGCTACTCTTTTATATTTTAAGTTAATAAGTATCTTGTGTAGATACTTTGAATACTACGTAAATATCTCAATTTTTGGAAAACTTACAATTTATAGATTAAATACTTTATATCATTATAAATTTGTGCTTTCCAATTTTATTCATTATTTTCATCATTTATTTTGATGCCCAATTGCCCCAGATTTGGCCAGTGTAGATCCCTTCAAGATTGTTCCCTGTCCTTTTGACAAGCTTTATCAATTTTTGAGGGCTTCTTTATTCCCTGGCACCACAAAGTGCTCCAGGCTCATCTTGTAGCTTTTCTGCACCAAACTTGGTCTAAACGATTTCTTCAGAGTCTCGTTTATTTTAATAGTGAAGAAGGTTATTTCGAAGCCAGGATCTGAATGCTCTGAATGCTATGTATGCTCATTGTTATTGGGGATCAACATTCCCAGATCCTCACAGTGGACAAATTTACGCACACACACATACATGCATACACATATATGCACATACACACATATACATATATATACATACAGATATATATATATATACACATATATATACCCACATACACTCATATATTTATACACACATACACATTTATACACATGTACACATATACACAGATATTTATACCCATATGTGTTTCTATAATCTCTGTGTATAAAATAACACGAGTTCACTCCAATACATCAATCCAGCACCACAGAGCTCATTCCATTGTATTTATCTGATGTGAAATTTGAAAAAAAAAAAAATTTGGCTTAAGATGATATTTCCTTCAGAGATGTTTAAGTTTTGATTTGGCCAGGCACCTGAAGCCTTTAGTAATCCAGGATAATCTCAGTCCAAAGGCACATTTGAGATGATTTGAAGCTGAAAATACAGTACCTGTGAGAGTCTGCCTACTAGAATTTCTCAACTCAAAATGAGAGGTGTTCACCAAGTCTCCTCTGACATGCCCTGTCTCTGTCTCCCCGGACCTAGGAATCAGCCAAAAACACTGAGCTTTCCTCGGTGAAGACGCTTCTGAATCAGCAACTCTCACAGGGAAAATGAGGCCCACAGCCTTGATTTATTTTCCTGGATCTCTCTTCCCTGTATTCTGGCCTGATCATTCTTCCTTATCTGTTATCTCCCCAATTTATGTCAAGCACATGATTTTCGTATTTCCCATGCTTTCCTGCTGTTTTCCACGTGATGATTAATATATATTCAAAGTTCTCTGAAATCACTTTCTTCAGAGTGATGTTAACGACATTTTCCTAAAGAAAAGAAGTTGAAACTCATCTTCAGATATTTCGTGCCCTGTGAATTTAAGCCAGTTCTATGTGGGTTGTTTATCTATTCCCTATCATTTCACAGGAGTGTTTTTATATGTCGCAGATACTAATCATTTCTGGCTGCAAATATTGCCTCTCAACATGTGGTTTATATTTTCAACATTTTCTGATATATTTGAAAAACTAACTCTCACAGCTATTTCTCTGCCTAAAATTCCTTTCAACTCCAATTCTTAAATAATGATTTTGCTGCATATACAAGTCTAATTTGACAGTTATTATTCTCTCCATATTTTTAAAATATAATTAAACTCTCTTTGTATCACAAAGTTGCTGTTGAATTATTATTTGCCGTATGTGTCTGATCTATCTTTACTTTCTGACTGCCCTTAGAATCTTCTCTTTATCCTTGCAGTGTCAGCAAGTCCACTACAATTTGCTGACTCATGGATTTCTTTTTATTTAAATTTGCCTAATATTTATTTTGTTTCCTAAAAATGCAAATTGGTGTCTTTCATCAATTATGGAAAATTAGTAGCCGTTATCTCTTAATTAAAGTTTTTTCCTGTTCTAGATATGTTCTCCTGTTAGATATCCAATCCAACATATGTTAGAACATCTCATTATATACACAGTGTTTTGTGAACTTTTTCATATTTACATTATCTTGCCTTTCTACACTGTATTCTAAATAATTTATTGAGAAGTATTCCTGTTGACACACTCCTCAAATACTTCATTTAGCTATTTAACCAATATATAAAATTTTATTTCAATTATTTTTATTTTCATTTTGATAAGGTCTATTTTTTTCCAAATCTTTTTCTTCAATGGTTTCTTATCCCTACATAAAATTGTTTTACTTTCTTTTATTTCTTTAAGCTATTATGTATTATTTAATAGACTTGTGTGATTCTTTAAACTTCCACAACTTTTATGAGTCTATTTAGCAGTTTGTTGTTTCTGCTTGCGATCACGTGTGCTGACCTGCCATGTACATATCGTGAGATATTTTACTGGGAAGTCACATTCTTTAGAATGGTATCTGTGTGTATATATGAGTTCTACAAAGAGGACTGGCATTTGCAGCTGTGGGTGTTTGGGTGCTGGTCACCGGGACCTCGGTTAAATATTTTGAGTTGTGGGGTTCAAACTTTTGGAGAGCATGCAATCTGCTTCCAAATATGTCCAAGTGTAGGGACGAGAAAGAAATTCTAAAAGAAGCTTTTTTTATTTCTTCTATCCATATCCAAGGTCAAGGAAGACAAGTGCCCACACCTATCTCTCTTTTGTGCAGATTTTTTATTTTATTCAGCTGGTTCCAGCTCAATATATCTACACACTACACAACCGACCAGTGTATATGGAACTTCGCCTCATTTGCTAAACTTTGCCTCATTATTCCATTTCTTGAAATCTAGTAAGTTAACACTTGGGCCAACACTTGTTTCCTGACTCTTACCTGTGATCATCTGTTTCAGGACTCGTTCACTCTTTCTATTTTCTAGACACTGCAGATTTCACTTACTTTTCCCCCAGCTCAGCCATTCACATTTCCATTTTCTTTTATTTCAGAACTTTTAGGCTTTTTTGTACCAGGAAGTTATTTTAAGACATCTACTGCCGTTATTTTAGGCAGTAAAAGACTCTTCTCCCTCCTTATGTTCCTAAGCCTGGATTTTTATTAATATTTATACATTAACTATGTATATATCATCATTTCTTTCACTGAGCAATGTATTCCTTTTCTGTGGATACTGTAACCCATTAAAACAAAATGAGTAGCTTAAAACATTGAAAATTTATTCTTTCACAGTTCTGGAGGCCAGAAGTCTGAAATCAGCTTCACTGGGTCAAAATCAAGTTGCTGGCAGGGCTGTGCTTCCTCCAGAGGCCCTAGGGGGAGATTCCTTTCCTTGCCTCTTTCCGCTTCTGGGGCTGCTGGTTTTCTTTGGCTTGTGGCCACATTATCCAATATCTGCCTCTGTGTTCACATTGCCTTCTCCTCTTCTATCTGTGTCAAATATCCCTCTGCCTCTCTTTTATAAGGGCACTTATGATTGCATTTAAGGCCCCCCTGGATAATCTAGAATAATCTCCCCGTTTTAAGATCTTTAGCTTAATCACATCTGCAAAGACATGTTTTGGAAATCAGGTAATATTTACAGGTTCCAGTGATTGGGTCCTGTTGTCTTTGGAAACCATTATCGGCCCATCAGTTACACCGTCATCACTATCTCCTCCCGAGCAGATTTATTATTCCCATTCTGGTTACTATATTAATTCGTGTGCTGAGAGGGAGTTGAATATTTGGTGATCAGGATCATGGACGGACATAAAGTTAAAAATTCTTATGGCCATTTTTTATGGAAATCAGTTTTTTTCAAATAGTATATCCTGACTCATAGCAGCAAATTTGTTTTATTTAATTCTCCAAGTTTGTTTCTTTACCCTTATATACCTTAGATAGTGTGATAATTAAATTGGCAAACAAATTGTACTATGTATTGGCTACTCCTAAGTGCTAAGCCCAGTACAAATATTATCTCATCAAAGCTAAGAGTAACTCCATGGGACCAGCCCCGTAGCTTAGCGGTTAAGTGCACGGGCTCTGCTATTGGCGGCCCAGGTTTGGAACCCCGGGCACACACTGACGCACTGCTTGTCCGGCCATGTTGAGGCGGCGTCCCACATACAGCAACTAGAAAGAGGTGCAACTATGACATACAGCTATCTACTGGGGTTTTGGGGAGAAAAAGGGAAAAAAAAACGAGGAGGATTGGCATGGATGTTAGCTCGGGGCTAATCTTCCTCATACAAAAAAAAAGAAAAACCTAAGAATAACTGCATAATAGAACAAAGCTCTTACTATCTCATTGTAGCCGACTAGGAAAGAAGCGCTGGAATGATCGTTACAACACAGCTAAGACGTTTGGAGCTGGGATTGGAAAGAGGATTTCCAAGGAGGCCATTAATGACTGTTGTTACTGGTTCATATTTTGTTGAGAAATAATAGCTTTTGGTGATATTTATTTATTAGTTCTAATTTTGGAAATATTAAACAGATTATGTGAAATTTGACAAATGTATGACTATGAAAAAGGAGAGAAGTTATTGTCACAAGACAGGAGGGAATTCCTTTTCAGGTGTGTCTGCAGCCCAGTCAATCAGACATGCAACAGGGCAAAAACAATCTCACCAAACCAGATTAATATCTTAAGGACATATGTTTTTCTTCCAACAAAGAAAAAATCAATGTTAGAGATTATCTTCAGAATTTAGAATATTTGAGTTACAACAACTTATGTTCAAAATTATTAGAGAATAGTTATTAAAAACCTGATATCTGCTACACTGACTGATTAATGTAGGAAAAAAGGGAGTATACTGACTTTCAATTTGAATCTGAGTCAAATATGTTATTTGCTTGGAGATTACAAGCCTGTCATGAAAACGAGCAGATCTTTGGGAAAGTTTTGGGAAGATGGTGGAGCAGGAAGCACCAGGAATCTGTCTCCCCACCTAGACAACAATTGCACTGACAGAATCTGTCTAAAGTAATCATTTTGGAACTCTAGAGTCTATTGAAGACTTACAACTTCCAGGAGACGTGTGGGATGACAAATTGTTGCTAATTGCCATAATTTCAGCCCTTAGCACAGTAGTGGTTACCCATCCTTCCTCCACATCCATGGCAGGTGGCTGTGCACTTGTTCCTGGAGCACCTTGCAGACAGCTTGCAAGAGCCAAGGTGGGAAAAACGATCCTGTCCTCCAAATATTACAATCTGTACTCTGATCCCTGGTTGCTGCTTCTGACCACAGAGGCAGGCAGCCATTGCTGTTAAACCTTCCCACACAGTTGTAAGCCCTTCCCCCTATGGGTGAAGTGACTTTCAGGGGATTTAAAGGGCTGGTGCCCCTTTCCTCTTCTTCATTTTCCTCTTTTTCCCCTTTTGAGAGCCTAGGACATTAAAGCCTAAGACATTCAAAAGTAAATGCACATACAGGGAAAATTAGGAAGTGACTGTGCATGCCCAGGGAAAGGCACAGGCTCAGGAGAGACCTGAGAAGACCTTACGTTTACACTCAGGCTGATACTTGGCACAGAGAAAGCCAACAACAATCAAAAGAATAAAATAATTTGCATTTCCCTGATAGTTAATGATTTTGAACATCTTTTCATGTGTCTGTTGGCCATCTGTATATCTTCTTTGGAGAAATATCTGTTCAGGTCTTTTGACCATTTTTTAATTGGGTTGTTAGTTTTTTTGTTGTTGAGATGCATGAGTTCTTTATATATTTTGGAGATTAACCCCTTATCAGATGTATGGTTTGCAAATATCGTCTCCCAATTGTTAGGTTGTCTTTTCATCTTGTTGATGGTATCCTTTGCTGTGCAGAAGCTTTTTAGTTTGGTGTAGTCCCATTTGTTTATTTTTTGTATTGTTTCTCTTGCCCTGTCAGACATGGTGCTCAGCCATAAGAAACGATGAAATCCAGCCATTTGTGACAACATGGATGGACATTGAGGGTATTATGCAAAGTGAAATAAGTCAGAGGGAGAAGGTCAAATACGGTATGATTTCCTTCATTAAGTAGTAGATAATAACAATAATAAACAAACACATAGAGACAGAGATTGGATTGGTGGTTACCAGAGGGGACGGGGGGAGGGAGGAGGGGGAAATGGATAATTCGGCACATGTGTGTGGTGATGGGTTGTAATTGATATTTGAGTGGTGAACGTGATGTAATCTATGCAGAAATAGAAGTATAACACCTGAAATTTATACAATGTTATAAACCAATGTTACTGCAATAAACAAAAATTTTAAAAAAAAAAGAATAAAATAAAAACTGTACAGCATCCCTGGGAAAGGGGACAATCTGAAAGCGAGAGTTACCACGTTATTGGATTCAAATGTTCAGTGTTCCTAAGTCATAAAAAGAAAGAGGAAATTATGGCCCATTCAAAATAAATCACCAGAAATTATCCTTAAAAAATGACTTAATCCACTAAATCTAATAGATAGATCTACTAGCTAGAACAACTATCTTAAAGATTCTAAAAGAACCAAAGGAAGATGTGGAGAAGTCAAGAAAGCCATGTGTGAACAAAATGGAAACATCAAAAATCAGATAGAAAACCTGAAAGAAACCAAAACAAAATTATAGGATAAAAATTACAGTAACTAAACTGTTATCAAATGTATTAGTCTTTGCAAAAATATGAAAGAACTTGAGCTTTGTTCTTTTTTACCCCTGATAAATATGAAATACTATATCTAAGTGCAAAATACCTAACATTCTCAAAAGTACCTGAAACATTTACGAAACTGACTATGAGCTTACCATAAATGAAGTTCCAAAAAATTCCACAGGATTAAATTCTTACAAATATGCTTTCTAATTATCATGAATTAAGCAAGAATCAATAACAGACAAACATAAAGTCCCTAAATATTTAGAAATTAAGCAAAATACTTCTAAATACCCAATTGATCAAAAAAAGAATCAGAAAGAAATTAGTGAAAATTTTGAACTATATGATAAAATGTAGCAAATTAAAATTATGAGATATCTACAAAAGACACATTTACAGAAAATTTACATAATTCAATGTATGTATTAGAAAAGATGAAAGCTAAATATCAATTGTCTATGTCAGTACTGGCTAATATGGTAGCCATTAGCCACCCATAGCTATGAAGCACTCGAAATGTAGCTAGTGAGACTAAGGGAGTGAATATTTAATTTAATTTAATATTCATTATTTTAAATTTATATGTAGACATGTGGCTAGTTGCTATCATATTAGAAAGTACAGATCTACGTAATCTTGTTAATAGCCTACTAAAAATGAGGTCAGTTACGCCTAAATATATTTGATAGATAGATTATTGAGATAGAATTTAACTACGAAAAGTTCACCTTTTTGGTGTGTATAGTTTGATGAACTTTGACAGACACATATAGTCACACAACCACCACTACAGTATAGTTGTAGATATAAAAAGTTTCCATCACTATAAAACGTCCCCTCATGACGCTTCTGTAGTCAACCACTTCTCCTCACTCTCAGCCCCCAACCACTGACTAGATTTCTGTCCCTATAGTTGAGTGTTTTCCAGAATTATGGAAATGGAATCACAGAGCATGTACATATTGTATCTGGCTTCTTTCATTTAGCATAGTATTTCTAAGATTCAATGGTGTTTTTTATACATCATTAGTGTATTCCACTGTATGCATAAACCGCAACTGTTAAACCAGTCATCAGCTGATGGACATTGGATTGTCTACAGATTTGGGCATTAATGTAAAATGTATTTAATAGGTAAAATTCAGTTCACTTGAAGGATCAAAAAAAATTTCATCAAAACTCCACCCTAAGCCTTATTAATCCGATAATAAATTATGCATAATTATTACTTATAAATAATATATACATATATACCACCAGGTGCCAGAGTGTAAAACAATTTATAATAAAGTCTAAAATTGCCTCTATTGCTCACTGGAAATGAGGCGATGTCTTGTGCTGGTGTAAACCAGCTTGAGATTCCCCAGTGTTGTCCCAGGACAGTGAACTGCTAATGATGCTGTTGAAGATGTCATTGTTTTTCCAAATTGCTTCTGATACGCTTCTGGGATAATTTCACTTCATCTTTTATTTAAAGTAGATGGCAATGGTGTCTTTTATTGCCACTAATCAGTACTTTTGGAACTCTGATCCCAAAAGAAGAGTTTTCCTTCTTTGCTTTATTTCAATAGATCCCTTGAGTCTGTAGTGAGCAGAAAATGATAAAACTGCAGCATCTTGTAAGTGTACAGTGGCAAAGTGGAATCTCTCTCTTGAAGCAATTGCTTATCTTTCATCAGATGGTGTACTGAATTTTGTCAGTTGTCACTTTTTATTTTATTTTATTTTAAAGAACAACAAACTATTTTTAGGTTTCGAATGACAACAATTATAAGACAAAATTTCACAAAATGCAACTTATCTGGAATAGAAGATGGGTGTCCACTAAAATTATTGATACCTGAGCTCCAAACTTCACAGGGAGTATGAATTTGAGGGAATATGGAAATTCTTTACAAAAGCACAATATGTCCACCTTGCCTCTTCCCACAGAAATCATTGGTTATAAATCTCTCCCAACTGATAATAACATATGATCATAAAAGATAGTAAAATTATAATTAATTATGTTAACATACATATTTTCCATGCACACAAATGAAAAGAATAAATATAATAAATCCAAGGAGGTAAGTCAACTATAATTTTGACCTAACATCAGAATCAGAAATTAAGTCAAATGCACAATAAGTCCAATTCAGGGAATTAAATTTGACTACTGAATTTTCATGTTTTACAAATTTTTTTAATGGTAGAGTCATTTTAGTTTGTGTATTAACAGGTATTGTAATCTATTTTATTCGTATCCAATGGCAGCGAAGTTGCATTTTCTCTTATGCTGTTTATGAAATACGTGTTGCCCTGGGTAAAGTGATGTGGCAAAAATACTGAGTAACTCCGCTATATAATTTAAGATAACATAGTTCTAGGACCATCTGTTAGACCCACATGGTAACAGAAATTGTATGACTAACTCTTAGAACACACCTTTTCAAATCAGAGGTAGAGAAAGATGGGAGTCACAGAAGGGACAGAAAAATATATTTTTACAATAAAAGCTTGTGACCAGTCAGTCTGTAAGACTTCAGTTGCCATTAAAAACATTAGAGCTATTCCATAATGTGGGTTTTTGAAAATCACATTAATCTTGGATAAGCCTAGTTTTATTTTTTCCAAATAAGAAAATAAAGTAATAGACATGACAGCAATATTAATAAGACAAATGCAAAAGAATAAAGCCAGCAAGGACTGCTCTAGTGACCCATTTCTTTTATTTATTTGTTTGTTTGTTTATTTTTTACAGGGAAGGATTCACCCTGAGCCAACATCTGTTGCAAATCTTCCTCTTTTTTTTTCTCCCCAAAGCCCTAGTGCATGGTTGTTTATCCTAGTTGTAAGTCCTTCCAGTTTTTCTATGTGACCTGCTACCACAGCATGGCAATTGACAGACTGATAGTGTGGTTAGCAACCAGGAAATGGACCCAGACGGCAGAAGAGGTGAAAGCGCCGAACTTGAACCATTAGACCAGCGGGGCTGCCGCAATCCACTTCTTTTAAAAGTCTGCAGGTAAGTCTTCATTAAGTAGTAGATAATAACAACAATAAACAAACACATAGGGACAGAGATTGGATTGGTGGTTACCAGAGGGGAAGGGGGGAGGGAGGAGGGTGAAAGGGATAATTCGGTACCTGTGTGTGGTAATGGGTTGTAATTAGTATTTGGGTGGTGAACATGATGTAATCTATGCAGAAATAGAAGTACAATGATGTACACCTGAAACTTTTACAATGTTATAAACCAATGTTACTGCAATAAACAAAAAATTAAAAAAAAAAAAGTCTGCAGGTAATGCATATAATGAAATAGACTGGCATGTTTAACATAACAGAGGAAGGAAATAGAATTCTTATGTGTGGAAAGGATATGGAGTAATATAATTGTGGCATATTTAATAGTTTTATAAACAATATGGAGGAAGTAAAAATAATAGTGACCCAAATTATGTAGACACAAATAAGAATACATTTCAAAAAAGGTTGATTTAATAAAGACACAGTATTTTTAACTAAAATATGTTGCTTGTTTTTGTCATGATTTGCTTTGTTTTATTTGTTGTTTATACTGGAAAACAAACGTCCATTTGATTATAGCAAAGCCAGTCAAGAAAATTGATAATAATAATGGTGTATTGTAAGTACAGAGAAAATTTCAAAACTATTATAGTTAGGATATTTATCTAATCACTGGAAATCAATACTGCCTTAGCCATTCACCATCACAGGAATTGTTGTATAACCCTAAATCCTGGTTTTGAAAAATCACCCTGATACTCATTCTAAAAAGACAAAGTAACTTAGTGCACTTGCACAGGTTGAATAAAAATAATAGAAAAATGTATTTAAAATAACTCATATGCTTTTATATAAATTATACACAGAGAGTGGAGTCCACTGCGAAGAGAACTAAAATGCATATTAACCAAAAAAAATTCCAATACCAAAGGAAAAATTCTGAGGAATATTATATAAAGAGAACTAAAGTATGAAAAAGAATTTAGAACCGACTGTAGCATGTAATTATGTGTCATTGACAATTGCATACTGGAGAAACCATTTACAAATGGATAAATTAGAGAATATATACCTTTATCTGTTTTAGGTTATATATGTATTTAGATTAATGTATGCACATTTAATAAAATATGTACGCTTTTTAGTTAACATATTAATTTAGTTTATATATATATATTTAAGTTAATTTATATATATTTAGGTTATTTGTATACATTTAGGATAAGTTATATATATTTAGGTTTATATACAGGTTAATATATATGTACAGGTTAATTTATATTGTTATATTGTATACATATATATATATATATACTCAATGTTTTCCTTCTCTTCCTATGTAGAATTGATAATGCTCACAAAAGAGAAATGAAGAACCAATCTATAGTCTGAGTTCATTCTCCTAAGACTGACAAATGAACCACAATTACAAATTGTGATTTTCCTGTTTCTATTTCTTAATTACACATTGAGCCTGATAGGGAACTTAATCATTATCCTCCTCACCCTGGTGGATCCTAGCCTCAAGACACCAATGTATTTCTTTCTCCATAATGTCTCATTTTTGGAAATCATATTCACAACAATAAATATTCCCAGATTCCTGATAACCATCATGACCAGAGAAAAAACCATTTCATATAATAATTGTGCAGCTCAATTATTTTTTATTCTTTTACTGGAAGTTACAGAGTTTGACCTTCTGGTCACTGTGTCTTGTGATCGCTATGGTGCCTGCATTAGGGTATCTGCAAACCCCTGCATTACCCAATCAGTATGAACAGCAAAGTTTCCTACCAGCTTGTACTCAGCTCTTGGGTAACTGGGTTCCTAGTATTCTTCCCCCATTGATCATAGGACTTGAGCTGGATTTCTGTGCTTCCAAAGTAATTGATGACTTTGTGTGTGAAATGTCTCCTATCCTGCAGATCTCTTGCACAGATACACATGTCCTAGAACTGATGTTTTTTGTCTTAGCTGTGGTGACATTTGTAGTCACATTGGTACTAGCGACTGTCTTACACTTACACCATTACGACCATTCTGAAATTCCCGTCTGCACAGCAAAGGACCAAAGCTTTTTCCACCTGCACTTCCCACATGACTATTGTCTCCATGACTTATGGTTACTTTATCTCTATATATATTAAACCATCTGCAAAAGAAAGATTGACTGTCTCTGAAGGTGTAGCTTTGCTGTATACCTCGGTTGCCCCTTTACTAAACCCCTTCATTTACACCCTAAGGAACCAACAGGTGAAAGAAGTCTTCTGGGATATGTTAGAAGAGATGTTTTTCAAAAAAACAATTGTAAAAAATGCTACAAATCACAACCTGACCATAAAAACTGAAAAAACATGTTTCATGCATTTCTTCTGATCCTGTTTTCTACCTCGTTAGTTATCTCACACAGGGAATTTTCTTGAAGAATCTTGTAGCTGAGTTCTACCCTTACGTTTTATTTTTCCTTATGAAAACATTTCACCCTCCTATTATAACTTACTCTATTCGAGTCTGCAATCCACGTTTCAAGTAACATCTCCTTATTGCAAATTAGTTTTCAGAAACTATGACTTTGAATAAAATATGCCTTGTATAAGAAAACTTGCTGTATGTCATTTATTAAACATTTCCAGATATATTTATTGTGTACCTATCTTATTCCAGACATTGTGAGGGGCTCAATCCTTACCTTTGAGAAGCTTGCATTGCTTAATGGAGACAAGCACATAACCCCAATATTGCTATACAGTGTATTACTAGTGTTGTAATACAGGTCTACAAAAATATTATTGGGCGTATTGGATGGCTTCTAGGTAATTTTGGAGATCTGTGAGGATTTTCACGAGAAATTAATAATTACGCTGAGACTAAAAATAGGCAGAAGGAAAGAAGACAGAGATGTCAATATATGCAAATAACAGAGGTGTTAGATAAACCACATGCATTTGGAGAATTAGTACATCTAACGATTAGAACAGGATTTTGAAATACTCAGCCATTTTTGTAAAGGCTTCATTACATACACAATGTGGGACACTACATAGAATATGTAAACTCTTGATGTCTCAGTTTCTCCGTATGTAAAGTAGGAGAAATGTAACCCACACCTCACAGTTCAGTAAATATATGCTGTTAGCACTCAGTAAAAGATGCTACTTATTTTGAGCAGTTCAAAAATATGTTGCAACTAATACTTGATGTGCTTTTAAAAAGACAGCGGTAAAAACATGAAGTGTCCTGTGTTCCAGAGTAGTGTTTTGGACGTAAATTTGATACATTAGTAATTTTAAAAGTTTTGGTGTATAAGAATCTGCCAGGTATTCTTAGAGTTGTACTTTCAAGCTTTCATTCCTGGTGTGTCTGAGTCATTACATCTGGGATCCTGTAACTATATCTTACGTTTAATATACACCCAGATTATTTTGAGGTGCTGTTCTTGACCTGACATTACCAACAAAGAGAATCATTGAAAGTATATTTAAGGGTAAACTTTAATATTCAGCTTCTTTATTTTTAAAAATTCAGTCTTGAAAATGATATTGAATATGGACTCAGAGTCAAGGGGACAAGTGAGGAGACCATTGCTTTAAACTATTGAGAACTTTTGAAGTTTAGTATACAAATGTGACAGTGGGTCTAAAATGCAGATAATAGAGTCATAGATATTTAGGAAAATAGGAATGAGAGGTTTCATTAAACTTTAGATTGTAGGGATAACAGAGTGGGAGGAATATTACACCTTCTTATTCACTCTCCATTACACAATCACCAAATACACATCGAATGATTTTAAGGAAGCATTTTATAACTATCTCATAAAAGTTTTATATCACACAAAAATTACCAAAAAATGCATAGTTATCCATGAAGGACAAGATTCCTCAATCTAATGAGGAATCAAAATGAACCCAGAAAGAGATATTTTTGACATTTTATTGTTATAATTATTATTTGATACATTCCTGGCTTGATAGATATTGGAGCATGGCTTAGGCTCTAATTGTTTAAAATCTATATTAACAGTCCCTTAAGTCATCCATTTACCCCACAGGGAAATGATGTATTACCGTGTTTTTCCCTCGACTTCCCACAACTCCTCTTTCTCACAGGCTTCTACTGTCCTCAGAAAATAAGTTTCTTGGGGTCCAGTTTTAATGTAATAAAACAAATACCTATATGGACAAAAAGTCTTGGAAATATCTGTCTGGTAGATGGTGTCAAGACGGCATTGTAGGCAGATTCTGAACTCAATTCCCCCCAGGGACATAACAAATTTACAGCTATTCTTGGAACAATTACTCCTGAGAGAGAACTGAAAACTAGATAAAAAGAAGGCCTACAAAAATGGACAGTGCTGACTGAGCGGAGGAGGCAGAAACACCTTTCTGGAGAGAAAAAGGCCACCTTCTAACCACAGCACTTCACAGCCAGCCGGGAGCAATCAGGGTACAAAGCTTTCCCTGGCGGAGTGGGGGTCTGAGAGGGAGAGTGTTACCACAATAAGCAGCTTTTGGAGTCAGCACAACCAAGACTACTGTCATAATATCTGGCTTTGCTGGCTATTAACTACAACAGGAGATACCCTCAGAAAAGCTATTGGACATAAGGGAAAGAAAAGCCTGCTCTTAAGGAGCCCACACACAAATTCACCCATTTGGAAAGCAACCTAAAATCACCAGAAAGAAATGTGCACAGTCCTTTGGTGAAAAGACACTCACTTGATAGGCTCTGGGTGCATTTTGGTGAGAGACGAGACCTCCTCAGGCTGGGTTCACCTTCCCAGGGGCTGAGACATTGGCGGAAGACATTATTGTGACCTAGTACAGGCCTGCAGACACAGACACTGGCAGACGCCATTGGAGTTTTTCCCCCGGCCTGTTAGTGCAAGGGTCTGGCCCACTCACTAGAGCACCAATTTAATCCAGCTCATCCAGGGCAGGCAGCCAGCCCTAGGGACTTGCCCCATCCAACAGGAAGCTCTCAGGCAACTTGTGGGCTTACA
The DNA here is from genome assembly GCF_020826845.1 of Diceros bicornis minor. NCBI lineage: Eukaryota > Metazoa > Chordata > Mammalia > Perissodactyla > Rhinocerotidae > Diceros > Diceros bicornis. Next base: position 15,069,817 of record NC_080756.1, read on the forward strand.
TAGGCATGGTGCATGAAACCTCTGCAGCCCAGAGAGTGGGTCCACCTATGCGGGGCAGAGTGTGTGTTAGGGATGGACATGTGTTGGTGGAGTGTGTGGAGCCTCTGCAGTGGGTTACTGGGTCCCCTTCAGAGGCTTGGGGCATTCACACGGGGCAGGACTGTGTTGATGGGGTGTGTGGCCCTGCAAGTAGTGGGACTTGTCAGTTGCAGGAGACTTGTGCTCCTAAAGCAGCCACATAGATGATTGGCCCCCTTCCAAAACTGGAAACAATTGAGTGCCCCCATGCCAGAGGCTGGCCGCACTCAGCTGCAACCCTGAGAGAGCAGACAATGGCCTTGAAGGCTGGAGGCCTACAGCAATTATAAGCTGCTGAGCCTAGCAATCAGCCACCCTGGGGGCCTACTCACTTAACAGAAAACCTGCAACAGGAATATGCTATTAGACCTTGCAGCCAACTGTGCTGGGGCTTCTCATACCTGATAAAGTGACTTAAAGGACCATAGCAGCCACACACAGTGGAGCATTACAACCAGCTGGCCAGGGGAACACCCAGGCTTCCCCGTGCACCTGCAGCAAGAACAACCCTCCCACAACAGAAGGACACACATAGCCCACACAGGGGTCACTCCTGGAATATTTGGAACTGGCGATGAGAGAGAAGCATACTGCTGGGCCTCATAAAGCATCTCTTATATAAGGCCACCTCTCCAAGATCAAGAGATGCATATAGATATAGGCACAGAGAAAGAGGCAAAATGAGGAGACAAAGTAATACATTTCAAGAAAGGAACAGGACAATCCCCCAAAAATAACTAAATGAAACAGAGATAAACAATCTACCTGACAAAGAGTACAAACTAATAGTCACAAGGGTGCTCACTGATCTTGGGAGAAAAATGGATGAACTCAGTGAGAACTTCAACAAAGAATTGGAAAATATAAAAAAGAACCAATCAGAAATGAATACAATATTGGAAATGAAAAATTCTCTAGAGGGACTAAACAGCAGAGTAGATGATACAGAAGAACAGATCAGTGAGCTGGATGAAAGACTAGAGGAAATCACCCAAGCTGAACAGATAAAAGAAAAAAGTATTAAAAAGAATCAAGACAGTCTAAGGAACGTCTGGGAAAACATCAAGCACACTATCATCCGTATCACAGGTGTCCTAAAAGGAGAAGAGAGAGACAAAGGGGAAAATAATCTATTTAAAGAAATAATAGCAGAAAATTTTCCTAATCTAAGGAAGGAAACATACATCCAAGAAGGATGAGAGAAGGAAGCACAGAGAGTGCCAAACAAAATAAACCCAAAGAAGCCCACACCAAGACACATAATTAAATGTCAAGAATTAAATATAAAGAGAGAATCCTAAAAGCTGTAAGGGAAAGATAATAAGTTACATACAAAGGAAACCCCATAAGGCTATCAGCTGACTTCTCAGCAGAAACCTTACATGTAGAAGAGAGTGGCACAATATATTTAAAATACTGAAAGGAAAAAAACTAGAGCTAAGAATATGCTACCTGGCAAGGTTATCATTCAGAATTGCAGGAGAGATAAAGAGCTTCCCAGACAAGCAAAAACTAAAGGAGTTTATCACCAAGAAACCAGCCTTATAAGAAATGTTAAAGGGACTTAAGTGGAAAAGAGAAGACCACAGATAGGAATAAGAAAATTATATATATAAAAAAAAAAAAAACAATAAACTCACTGGTAAAGGAAAATATATAGAAAAAGTAGATCAACCACCTATGAAGCTAACACGAAGGTCAAAAGACAAAAGTACTAAAGTTATCTATTTCCAAGATAAGAGAGTAATGGGTACAGATGCTCAACAAAAGAGGTTAGATATTATATCAAAAACATAAAATTGGGAGGAGGGGAGTAAAAGAGTATATCTTTTAGCAAGAGGTCAAACTAAAGAGACCATCAACTTAATAGATATTGCTATATATACATGGGCTATAATACATGAACTTTATGGTAATCAAAAATCAGAAATCTATAACAAATACATAAAACATTAAGAGAAAGGAGCTGAAACATAATACTAAAGAAAGCCATCAAACCACAAGGAAAGAAAACAAGAGAAAAAGAAAAGAACAGAGAAGAAATAATAAAACATCGAGAAAAAAAGTAACAAAACATCAATTAGTGCATTCTTATCAATAGCTACTTTAAATGTCAATGGACTAAATGCTCCAATCAAAAGGCATAGGGTGACCGATTGGATAAAAAAACAAAACCCATATATACACTGCATAGAAGAGACAAACTTCAGACCTAAAGACACTTACAAACTGAAATTGAAGGGATGAGAAGAGATACTCCATGCAAATGGCAATGAAAGAAAGCTGGGGTAACAATATTCATATCAGACAGAATAGACTTTAGAACAAAAACTGTAACAAGAGACAAAGAAGGGCACTACATAATGATCAAAGGAACAATCCAACAAGAGGATATAACAATTTTAAATATCTGTAGCCAACATAGGAACACATAAATATATAAAGCAATTATTAACAGACATAAAAGGAGAAATAGAGAACAACACAATAATAGCAGGGGACTTTAACACTCCACTTACACCAATGGATAGATCATCCAAACAGAAGCTCAATAAGGAAACATTGTCCTTAAATGACACATTAGACCAGATAAGACTTAGTAAATATACACAGTATATTCCATCTAAAAACTGAAGAATACACATTCTTTTGAAATGCACATGGAACATTCTCCAGGAAAGGTCATATATTAGGCCACAAAACAATTCTTATAAATTTAAGAAGATTGGAATAATACCAAGCATCTTTTCTGCCCGCAATGATGTAAAACTACAGGGAGAAAATCATAAAAGCTACAAACATGTTGAGATTAAACAAAATGCTACTGAACAATGATTGGGTCAATGAAGAAATCAAAGGAGAAATCAAAAAGCACCTGGAGACAAATGAAAATGAAAATACAACATGCCAAAATATAGAGGATACAGCAAATTGGTTCTAAGGGAGAAGTTTATAGCAATATAAGCCTACCTCAACAAACAAGAAAAGTCTCAAATAAGCAGTCTAACAGTGCACCTAAAGGAATTGGGAAAAAAAGAACAAATCAATCCCAAAATCAGTAGAAGGAAGAAAATAATGAAAGTATGAGCAGAAATAAATGCAATAGAGACTTAAAAATACAATAGAAAAAAATCAATGAAACTGACAGCTGGTTCTCTGAAAAGATAAATAAAATTGACAAACCTTTAGCTAGACTCACCAAGAAAAAAAGAAAAGAAGGCCTAAATAAATAAAATCAGAAATGAAAGAGGAGAAATTACAATGGACTCCTTAGAAATACAAAGTTTAAGGGGCCTATCTGGTGATGTAGTGGTTAAGTACACGAGCTCTACATCATTGCCACGGTGTTCGTGGGTTCAGATCCCAGGTGCAGACCTACGCGCTGCTCATCAAGCCATGCTGTGGCATGCATCTGACATAAAGCAGAGGAAGATGGGCATGGATGTTAGACCAGGGCCAATCTTCCTCTGCAAAAAGACGTTAGCTCAGTGCTAATCTTCCTCACTAAATAAATAAATGAATAAACAAACAAATAGGTAAAAAGAAATACAAAATGGTTATAAGAGAAAAATATGAAAAGCTATATGCCAAAAAATTGGATAATCTAGAAGAAATGGATAAATTCTTAGAATCATACAAGCTGCCAAAACTGAATCAAGAAGAAATAGATAATTTAAATAGACTAATAACCAGTAAGCAGATCAAAACAGCAATCAAAAACCTCCCAAAAAAGAAAAGCAAAAGACCAGACAGCTTCCTCGGTGAATTCTACCAAACATTCAAAGACTTAATACTCATATTTCTCAAACTCTTCCAAAAAATTGAAGAAGAAGGAAGGTTCCTAACTCATTCTGTGAAGACGACATTACCCTGATAGCAAAACCAGACAAGGACAACACACAAAAAAAGAAAATTACAGGCCAATATCACTGAGGAACATTGATGCAAAAATTCTCAACAAAATATTAACAAATAGAATACAACGATGCATTAAAAAAATCGCATACCATGATCAAGCGGGATTTATTCCAGGCACACATGACTGGTTCAACACCCACAAGTCAATCAATATCATACATCACATTAACAAAATGAGGAAAAAGAATGACATGATCATCTCAATAGATGCAGAGAAAGCATTTGACAAGATCCAACAACAATTTATGATAAAAACTTTCAATAAAGTGGGTATAGAAGGAAAGTACATAAAAAAGGCCATATATGACAAAACCACAGCTAATATCATTCTCAATGGAGAAAAACAGAAAGGTATCCCCCTAAGAACAGGAACCAGACAAGGATGCCCAATTTCAGCACTCTTATTTAATATAGTATTGGAAGTCCTAGTCAGAGCAACCAGGCAAGGAAAAGAATTTCAAGGGATCCAAATAGGAAAGGATGAAGTGAAATTGTCACTGTTTGCAGATGACGTGATTTTATATAGAGAAAACCCTAAAGAATTCACCAAAAATTTTTTAGAAATAATAAGTGAATATGGTAAACTTGTAGGATATAAAATCAACATATAAAAGTTAGTGGTGTTTCTCTACACTAAGAAGGAGGTAGCAGAAAGAGAAATTAATGCAATCCCATTTACAATTGCAACAAAAAGAATAAAATACCTAGGGACAAACTTAACCAAAGAGGTGAAAGATCTGTACACTGAAAACTATAAAACATTTCTGAAAGAAGTGGACAAAGACACAAATGAATGGAAAGATATTCCGTGCTCTTGGATTGGAAGAATTAAAACAGTTAAGATGTCCATACTTCCTAGAGCAATCTATAGATTCGATGCTACCCCTATCAAAGTTCCAACAACATTTGTCATAGAAATAGAACAAAGAATCCTAAAATTTATATTGAACAACAAAAGATCCCAAATAGCCAAAGGAATCCTGAGAAAAAAAGAACAAAGATGGAGGTATCACACTCCCTGAGTTCAAAATATACTTCAAGGCTATAGTAACCAAAACAGCATGGTACCGTCATAAAATCAGACACACAGATCAATGGAATAGAACTGAAAGCCCAGAAATAAATCCACACTGCTATGGACAGCTAATTTTCAAGAAGGAGCCAAGAACATACAATGGAGAAAAGAATGTCTCTTCAACAAATGGTGTTGGGAAAACTGGACAGCCACATGCAAAAAAATGAAAGTTGATCATTATCTTACACTATACACAAAAATTAACTCAAAATGGATTAAAGACTTGAATGTAACACCTGAAACCATGAAACTTCTAGAAGAAAACATAGGCGGTATGCTCCTAAAAATCTTCTGCACAGCAAAGGAAACCGTCAATAAAGCGAAAAGACAATCTAAGAATTGGGAGAAGATATTTGCAAACCATACATCTGATAAGGGGTTAATCTCCAAAATATACACAGAACTTATACTTCTCATCAACAAAAAAACTAAAAACCCAATTAAAAAATGGTCAAAAGAGTTGAGCAGACATTTCTCCAAAGAAGATATACAGATGGCCAACAGGCACATGAAAAGATGCTCAACATCATAAACTATCAGGGAAATGCAAATCAAAACTACAATGAGATATCACCTCACACCCATCAGAATGGCTATAATTAGCAAGACAGGAAACAACATGTGTTGGAGAGGATATGGAGAGAAAGGAACTCTCATACACTGCTAGTGGGAGTGCAAACTGGTGCAGCCACTATGGAAAACAGTATGGAGATTCCTCAAAAAATTAAAGATAGAACTACCATATGATCCAGGTATTCCACTGCTGGGTATTTATTCAAAGAACATGAAAACACCAATGCGTAAAGATACATGCACCCCTGTGTTCATTGCAGCGTTATTCACAATAGCCAAGAGCTGGAAGCAACCTAGGTACCCATCAAGGCATGAGCGGATAAAGAAGATGTGGTATATATACATGATGGAATACTACTCAGCCATAAGAAATGATGAAATCCAGCCATTTGTGACAACATGGATGGACATTGAGGGTATCATGCTAAGCAAAATAAATCAGAGGGAGAAAGTCAAATACTGCATGATCTCACTCATAAGTAGAAGGTAAAAACAACAACAAACAAACACATAGAGACAGAGATTGGATTGGTGGTTACCAGAAGGGAAGGGAGGAGGGAGGAGGGTGAAAGGGGTGGTTAGGCATATGTGTATGTTGATATATTTTAATTAGTCTTTGGGTGGTGAACATGATGTAATCTGCACAGAAATCGAAATATAATGATGTACATCCTAAATTTATATAGTGGTATAAACCAATGTTCCCCCAATAAAAAACGATTAAAATAAATAATAATAAAATGAAATGAAATAAAAAATAAGAAATATCTGTTTGTGTGTCTGTGTGTGTCTTCACTTGTAAGTAAATTTCTTCTCAAAAAGCCAAAGCAAGGAAAAGTAATATTTTATTTTATCTGAGCTTTGGGAGTATTGCCATAGGTCTTTAACCAGGTACTAATTATAACTATTCTAGATTATTGCTCTTTAATATTTTGTTAAGTAATATAGTAATTGAGCGGCCTCCCCCTCTATCCCCGAATATTGGTAGTTTCTCTCCACAGGACAGAACTCTCACTCAGTTTAAAATGAGACACTATGCTGATGTTCTCAGGTCTCATGTCCTGGATCTTCCTCCACACATTGTCTCAGTAACTCTATCAAGCAGTCTTTCTCAGTTAAATTGTTTAGGAGAGTTATATTCTCATGTCAGTGGGAAGTTTACTTCTTACTTTACATTTTCAACTGGAACTCCTAGGAGTACATTCCAAGTGGAAAAGTAGGAATGCATGAGATATCAGATCAATTATTACATTGACCTGAACCATTTTACTCTATAGTTACGGCAATTCTAAGAATTAAATTTTGCTTCTGAATTAAGAGAATTATCTCATTTCCTCTAGACAAACAATTTGCCTCCATATATATTGGAATGATCATGCATCTTGATGAAAAGAGCATGGAGAGAGAAAAAGTGAGAGACAGAGAGAGAAATAGATAGAGAGAGATGAGGACAGCGGGCAAGAAGAGAGAGATCAGATATCAGCTAGGTGAGATTTAGTTTTTTCAGAATGTATGAAACAGCCTGATCCTTATACAAATCTTTCCTCTGTTTTCTGAAGTCCTGGGTTATATTTTTATAGTACAAAATTATAGCATCATTTGATTTTCATTATGAAAATACACTTTCATGTATATGTATTCATTTTACCTCTGAGGGAGCTCAACCCAATGATCTCAGGTAACTTTCTTCAGATCATGTAGATGGTTTGTGATATAAAAATTCCATTGCCAGGACCATAAACTTATCTTCATCTTATTCATCATTGTCATTACCACATTTGTAAAGCATTCAAGTATATGAATAAAACTGACTCTTAAATTTCTTGTTGACATATGAAATCACTATTCACTCTATGATTTAATGCATTTTTGAAAAAGGAAAGAAAATAATTTTCTTGTTTATAACAAGACTATTTAAGTCTTAGTTCATGTTCACTTCCTTTACCCTACCATTCAGTTTTTATACTGCATTGATAGAAAATTAGTTTAAGCATAAATTCGGACATTGTTAAGGAAGACTCCTCCAGAGTTTGTGAAGCCATAGGATAAGACAAACATTTACCTAGAGCACCAAGTCCACTTGATGTCAACAATGCCCTAGTGGACTGGCAAGGATCTTTAAACTTTTAGTAGTTGAAACTTAAATTCCTCATGGTTAACTGATTGGAGAAGCTTTAATTCTATAAGAGGTAAGAAGTAAGCAGAAGAACATTTAAGGAAAATGTCTTTGACCCAGTAAACTCTTAAGATCCTCTGTCATATGGTTTAAGATCCAGACATAATCCTTCTATTAACACACTTTTATTGTATGGATCTCTCTCTCAGTAATCAATGGCACAATAAACATTTCATTTCAAGAAGCATATCTGGCACATCCTCTTCTAGAACTATTTCAATTTCTTCGAGCTTTGTAAGTATTTGTTGAGGTAATGAATAAATAAATGAATGAATGAACAATGAACACAGAGTTCTCTTGCAAGGCTTTGGAATTTGTTGAGTATAAAGAGTTTATCCTAGAAGACCTTGTAACAGAGGTCTTGTTCTCCCTGGGAAATAATTCTAGAGCTTAATATTTAGAACTGTGTGAGCCTCATGAAAAAATTAAATTACTTTAGTAGTAATACAATTTATTTCCCTACTTTTATCATTCTATTTCTTCATTCTTCCCTCCATCAGAAACCCATCTACTGTGCCCTGTAGAACATAATTTTCAACCAGGGTGCCAAAGGTGTCTGAAGTAATATGAATGCGTTGCATGGATTTAAGCATTCATAAATTCAGACTCTTCAAACAGTGTCCTCTTTAATTGAGATAAATTAAATAAGAAGGGGCAAAGTGAATCTCATCTTTCCTCACTTTCCCCCAATACTGACATCATTCTTTGGGAAGAGTCAGTGACAGAAGCAATGATTTGCAATTCCTGATACCATAAGTTTTGTTATTTTCAACGTATCTGCGTTGAATTGCCTGTTGCCAACTCAACATCACATTTGACTTTCTTAGTTGTTCTCTAAGTGCAGTGGAGAAGGTGGATGGCATTTACCTGAGTCATCTTCCCTGTTTGGTTCTAATTTATAGTGTGTCAAAGAGAGGACTTGGTGCAAAATTTGGAATTTGGAAGAGAAGCAGAGGCTATTATTATCCAGAGGTGTTTGTAGTCAGACTGATGAGTAGATACGAGATCCATAGTGGATTCTCAGTAAGTGAGAACTACCTGCTTTACTGCTAAGACTGTTGGTAGATGCTTGCTCAGAAATTATTAAGAGTCACTGCCATTTTCCTCAAGCTTTCCTGAGCCCTTCTCTAAAGGGCTTCGACATGAGATCTGTGGTATTAGTTTCCTCAATATTTCATCCCGTGTTCAAACATTGTTTTCCTGCTCATCAAAAGCAAGTTGAATCCTGAAGCTTGTTGGATTTTTAAAAAATAGTAGAAGGAGTTAATTTGGAACTGCGATGCGCTCCTAAAATGAGCAACAAAATGGTCAGTGGTGTTCCTCCACATGTATCCCTATTTTTGTCCTCTGGGGACAATTCCTGGTACTCCAACCACCTTGGAGAACAGGAAGTGAAGAGTAGAGTCACCAAGACATGGAGGAACAACACTTCCAATCAATTTCCCTTTTGCAGACAACTTATTTCAAAGGACATTATGGGACGATAGAGGCTTTCAGCAATTGGCATTTCAGAATATGGTATGTACTGACTTTTCACACTGGGCAAAGTAAATGATTCAGTCTTGGGGAGGCGTTCCTCAGAGAATAAGAATACCAAGGTGTGGAAATAGGGCAGACAAAGCAAGCTGTGACAAAAGGACACCAGAGATTCTGCTAAATCACATCAGCAAAAAGGAATGAATTGAAGATGTGTGCAATAGCAGGAATAAAGCTCAAAAACACTACGTTGAGGAAGTGAAGCCAGACATAAATTTCACAGTTTGTGGTTTCTTATGTAAGAAATTCCAGAAAAGGCAAAACTCATCTCTGGTGACTGAAAGAACATCAATGCGTACCTGGATCTGACAGTGGGCAGAGGGACGATGACTAGGAAGAGGTACAGGGAACTATTCAGTGTGATGTAAATGTCCTCTATCTTTATTGTTATAAAGGTGTCAATGTTTGCCCAAATCCACTGGTTTAAAATGATTATATGCACTTTTATATAAATTATACTTAATAAATTTGATTAATTGACACATCCATAATGGATCAGAACATTTTTAATTTAGAAATGGTTTATATTATATGAAAAGATCCCCAAATCCAGATATAAATAAATTATAACTTGAATTTCTTCCATAGGTTACTGTCATTTGTGGGCCTAAGGCTACCATGCAATATAAGCAATTTTGACCAAAGCCTGCAATTCAATTATTTCTACACAAAACAATAAGAGTGTTTACAAATATCGTACTGTTAATCATTATAACTCTCCAGGTGAAACTTATTTAGCAGAATCTCAGTTCCTTTGCACATTTTATAACTCTGGTTATAGCACCTTTGAAACTTTTATTTCCTTATTCTCCTTCAAGGTTCAGCATAAATGATGATTTCTCTTGGAAAGCTACTTTCATTTTTAAAATTAATCAGATTTATATCTCTTATTCATTACAACACCAATTACATGATATAATAATGATCAGGTTTGGAAGGTGTCTCTTACAGTCTTAGCAAACCAAAATACTCAGGAGAAGATGCAGTACTTAGCAATTAGTATGTACGTTGAGAAAACTAACTAAGTATATACAGCAAAGTTCATTTCTAGAAAGCAGTCAGTCAGCACATCCAAGTATCATTTGTGAGAAGAGATATTTCTAGTCAAAGAAGAAGTTTAAGATTCTAGATTGAAGAAGGCAGTTTACTACTAAAGAGTAAAAAGATTTACTCAGAAATATAAACAGAGAGAAGTGCAGAGATCAGGAAGACTTAGTAAAGCTATTATAATATAAATCATTGAAGGGAGAAATGGCATAGATATGAGCTAATGAATTGAAAATTGTGTTCAATTTTTCCATTAATGTTTCAACAACATTTTATTTATATCCAAATTTTGTATCATTTTTTTGAAAATAACAAAACCTTTGAAGCATATCCTTGAGAGCTTCTTTCACCTGCTGATTCCTTAGGGTGTAAATGAAGGGATTTAGAAAAGGAGCAACAGAGGTGTTGAGTACAGCTACACCTTTAGCTAAAGTCATGCGTTACTTTGGTGATGGTTTCATATACATAAAGGTACAGCTTCCACTAGTAATAGAGACAACAACCATGTGTGAGGAACAAGTGGAAAAGGCCTTTGCTTGTTGTTGAACAGAAGAGAATTTTACAATGGTTTTGATGATGTACACGTAGGAAAGACCCACTAATAACAATGTGACCACAAGTGTCACCACAGCTAAGACAAAAGCCGTCAATTCTATGAAACATGTGCCTGTGCCAGAGACCTACAGGATTGGAGAAGAGTCACAGAGGAAGTGATCAATGCTTTTGGAAGCACAGAAGTCCAGCTGGAGTCTCAAGACAAAAGGGAGCAATAGAATTAGCAACTCAGTTACCCAAGAGCTGACTACAAGCTGAAAGCACACTTTCCTGTTCATAATGATTAGGTAATGCAAGGGTTTGCAGATGGCAGCATAGCGGTCATAGCACATGGCGGCCAGAAGGTAAAACTCTGTAACTCCTCACAAAAGAAAAAGAATAATTGAGTTTCACAACAACTGTAGGAAATTGTTTCATCTCCAGTCAAGATGTTTATGAAGAATCGTGGAATACAGAGGGCTGTGAATGAAATCTCTAAGAAGGAAAAAATACATTGGAGTCTAGAGATGGGGATCCAGCATGGTGAGGAGGATGATGATTTAGTTCCCCATCAGACTCGAGATATAGTTGAAAAACAGAGACAGGAAAATCATAATTTGTAAATAGGGCCATCTGTCAGTCCAAGCAGAATGAACTCTATTTCTGTTGATATGTTCTTTTCTTTTTTTTTTCTATCAAAGCTATAGAAAACAAAAATTAAACTAATTAAAAACCTCATTCTCAGTCTTATAATGTTCCATATTAAAAAACTTGCTTAGGTGCAAATATTTTCACAAATCTACTTTGAGTTCATCAAAATAAACACGTCCTCTGTCAGGCATTTTTACAAAAATACTTTCTTCCCTTGACAAGATTTAAATAAGTCCTATTTACCACTTAATTGGGGGCTTATCAGTTATTTGAAATTTACCTCCACAACTTAGTATAAATCTATAGCCAATCTTTCTTTACTATTTTTTTTCTTTTTTGAAATCTTTTCTTTACTTTTACTTTATTTTATTTTACTTTACACTAATAGGATATTTAAATAGTTCATTTTTATATTTCCTGAATTTACCAAATATCTCAAGTCATTTTTATTCCATTTAGTATTTCCTTTCTGACATTTTTTTGGTATCATTTTTTTTCAGGTTGTTTTTGGTTGTACCTTCAACTGCTTGCCTATTCATATACTTTGGGAGTGGCCTTTAGATTCAACATTTAGTCATTTCCCAGTAAATCATTAATAATGCCTCAAATCTGTACGACTTGGGAAATAAAACAAACAGAAAAACTACAATTGGTCTTCCTACATTTTAATCTTTCTTTTACTCTGTTCAATTTACAATAGTCTTATATTACCTTCTTTATGGTTGTGCAGATTACATTAAGAAGCTGTACCTTTTCATTTCAGTGTGAAATGATTTTAAGCAGTTACAATTCTTCTTACTGACTAGTGCTACAGCAATATTTCAGAGTTATTAATTGTAGTTTGTTTTTTTGCCAATTATATTCTTTGTAGTGGAGCAAAACTTCTTTGAACCAATTTTTAGTATTGTAGGCAATTTTCAAAAGGCTTTCTTTTTCTTTTTTTCCCCTTTTAAATATAAGCTATAATAGAAAAAAATCAAATGGCACATAAGTATTTTCCATTTTTTTAATTAAATTTATTCAAATATATTATTTGACTTTTCTAGATAACTTGATATTATTCTTTATTTTCACATATTTTTCTAAAGCTACTGAATCACTAGAATCTTTGTCTTAAATATGTCTGAAAGCTTGCCAGAATCTTTACTCTGTCTGCTGTTCATGAATAATATGTTAATCGTTGCATTCTAGCACAAAAGTATTTCTATTTGATTGCCCCTTTAGTTTTTCCATTAACCACTTTCCTTCTATTTTGTTATAATATGAATCTGCATTTTTCATTCATTTTCTGTGGAATTTTTATGATGTGATAGTCAAACAACTAGAAAAGGCATTACCTCTTTATTTCATTGTTGTGTCCTATTTTTCATAATGTTCTGAGTTTTAATAAACACACTACTTGTCTTTAACCTTGAACTGAGTGTAAATGTGTTATATTTCCTCAAGATGTAGAGAATAGCTGCTCTCTAATTTTTCCTCCATGTTCATACAATGCAATTACAAGTTCATAGAGTTAAAGAAAATTAGAGACTCATTTGTATATTTAAAAATACATGTTATTATATTTTATAGAGAGAGACATAGTAGAATTATATAGAGTATTTTACTTCTCTATCTAAAGGAGCAGATCAAATAAGATAATTTAAAGACAAGTTTAATTCTCTTACTTGTACTACCAAAATTTTTCTCTAACTTCTGATTAAAAAGAAAGACAAATTAAATTAAAATTTGACTGACTTTACACAGAATATATTGGGATTTCTTCTTGTGTTATGGTATATAGTAAAATATATACACTAACATTAAGAGTGATGATGATCATTTCAGGACATTATTCAATTATTAAAGGGATATTGAAAACCAAAATTTTCTTCAGAAGGATGCAAATAAAAGACGAAATGTGAGTTTCATTTATTTTTCAAAATATTTCCCATTTTTCAGCTAAGTTCACATCCACTACATATCTCACTATTCAGATACTAAAGAACACTAATGTATCTTCATTATCTTTTCCAGTTTGATTACATTTTCAGAAAGTTTTTCTTAATTTTTAATTGGAAGTGTTACAGCAAAGATTAAAATCTAGGAAGAAATACAATGTTTAAGTACAGAAATTTAACATATCCCGTGATTCTAACTCAGCTAAAGTGTTATCTTTTGACTCAATAAAGACACAAGGGAACCTACTGAAATTAGCAAACAAAGCAGATAAGTAAAATATTTCCCTAGAGAATGGTATTCAGAAAGTACAATTTATGTCCAAAAAAAAAAGTCCACTCAGTTTTATTGTTGTCTTTTTTTTTAAACAGAGAAAAATGCAATAAAGACATCCATTGTTTCATAGTCTTAAGGCAATATGAGAGAACCTTCTGGTCTAGTTTTCTTCCATAAGAAACTTCCTCTTGCTACTACTAAAATAATAATAATGATAATAACATACTGATAGCAGACTTTAATATTGCAAATAGATTCAATCTTAACACAATGGTTTTAATTGTATATTACTGGAATATTGTCTAAGTTTTTTTATTTTATTTTAAGCGAGTGCTTCTGTTTGAAATATGGAAGAAAAAAAAAAAAACTATGGTGGCACGTTTAGTTCGTAACATGAGGGCCTATTCAGGAGAACTTAAATATCTGAAACACTGGGACTGTAGTGATAGAAAAGAGTATGCTCAAAATAAGTAAAAGGGATTGGTTACATATCTTATATGAGAGCTCAAGCTCTAAAATATTAAGAAAACAAAGTCCCCTATGATTTTGTCATGACCCCAAAACAAGTCATCAAAAGCAAATGAAACAAGACCTGCTATTGGTGTTTCGATAAGAAGGAAGGTTGCTTACTGCCATTCATTCTTAAGGAAGCTCCAGGTCTACTCTAGGGATTCACAGCGTTGAATGGCAGCCCCACAACACTTTGCTGTTATACAAGAAATACAACGTCATATCAACTCCTTGAAAAAAACCTATCCTTTCTCAATCAATTTGTCTTTTTTTTTGTTTGTTTATTGCAGTAACATTGGTTTATAACATTGTAAAAATTTCAGGTGTACATCATTGTACTTCTATTTCTTCATAGATTACATCATGTTCACCACCAAAATACTAATTACAACCCATCACCACACACATGTACCGAATTATCCCTTTCACCCTCCTCCCTCCCCCCTTCCCCTCTGCTAACCACCAAGCCAATCTCTGTCCCTATGTGTTTGTTTATTGTTGTTATTATCTACTACTTAATGAAGGAAATCATACGGTATTTGACCTTCTCCCTCTGACTTATTTCACTTTGCATTACACCCTCAATGTCCATCCATGTTGTCACAAATGGCTGGATTTCATCGTTTCTTATGGCTGAGTAGTATTCCATTGTGTATATATACCACAGCTTCTTTATCCATTCGTCCCTTGATGGGCACTTAGGTTGCTTCCAAGTCTTGGCTATTGTGAATAATGCTGCAATGAACACAGGGGTGCATGTACCTTTGCAAATTGGTGTTTTCAAGTTCTTTGGATAAATACCCAACAGTGGAATAGCTGGATCATATGGTACTTCTATCCTTGATTTTTTGAGGAATCTCCATACTGTTTTCCATAGTGGCTGGATCAGTTTGCACTCCCACCAGCAGTGTATGAGAGTTCCCTTCTCTCCACATCCTCTCCAACACATGTTGTTTCCTGTCTTGTTAATTATAGCCATTCTGACGGGCGTGAGGTGATATCTCATTGTAGTTTTGATTTGCATTTCCCTGATAGTTAGTGATTTTGGGGAAAAGAAAGTCTCTTCAACAAATGGTGTTGGGAAAACTGGATAGCCACATGCAAAAAAATGAAAGTAGACCCTTACCTTACACCATACACAAAAATTAACTCCAAATGGATTAAAGACTTGAATGTAAGACCTGAAACTATGAAAATTCTAGAAGAAAACATAGGCAGTACGCTCTTCGACATCAGTCTTAGCAACATCTTTTCAAACACCACATCTGACCGGGCAAGAGAAACAATAGAAAAAATAAACAAATGGGACTACATCAAACTAAAAAGCTTCTGCACAGCAAAGGAAACCATCAACAAAATGAAAAGACAACCTAACAATTGGGAGAAGATATTTGCAAACCATACATCTGATAAGGGCTTAATCTCCAAAATATATAAAGAACTCATGCATCTCAACAACAAAAAAACTAACAACCCAATTAAAAAATGGGCAAAAGACCTGAACAAACATTTCTCCAAAGAAGATATACAGATGGCCAACAGACACATGAAAAGATGTTCAAAATCAATTTGTCTTTGAACTTTCGTTAAAAATCAGTTTTCTATATTGGTGTTGTCTGTTTCTGGACTCTATTCTGTTTTCTTGATCTATTTATCTACTTTAGGAGAATGCTACACCGCAGTGATTATTGTAGTTTTATTTGTAGTAAATATTTGAATGAGATAATGTTAGACTTCCAACATAGTTCTTTCTAAAGCTGTTTTGGTGATTGCAGGTGATTCTTTGCATTTCTATCTGAACTTAAGAATCAACTTGTCAATTTTTACATACACACACACACACAGAGCCACTGAAGTGGAGGGCGTTGACTTAACCACTACACCACCAGGCTGGCCCCTGTAAATTAGTATTTTAAAAAATTTTTGGTAGAATTCACCAAATCTGGGCCCAAATTTTTTTCTATGAGAAGGTTGTTAAATACAAATCAATTACTTTAAAAGACATAGAGCAATTAAGCTATGTATTTCTTCTTGGGTGATCTTAGGCAACTTGTATTTTTTAAGGATTGAGTCCATTTCATATAAATTGTCCATTTTTTGGCATAAAGCTTTGAAAATATATTCTTATTATTCTTTTAAAATTTGTAGGATGTGTAATGATGTCCTCTTTCTCAGTTCAAAAATCAGTAATTTGTACATTTATATTTTCCCCTAATCATTCTAATTAAAGACACATCAATTATATTTATATTCTAAAGGATTAGCTTTTGTCTTCACTGTTTTTGCTGTTGTTTTCTGTTTCATAGAGCTCTGCTTGGGTGAGTCAGTGGATATAGGACGGTCTTTTCAGCAAATATTTGCAGAATCAATTGAGTATCTGTAAGCCATAAAATTTACTTCAATCTGTGTCTTAAACTACATGAAAATTAATTAAAAATGGATCATGGACATAAATGTAAAACTTAAAACTATAGAACTTCTAAAAGAAAACATAAGAGAAATTCTTTGTGAACTTGGGTTAGGCAAACATACCTTAGATATGTCATCAAAGGGATGATTAATTTAAAAAAAATTATGAATGAAATTTCATCAACATTAAACAACTTCTGCCTTTGGAAGACACTGTTATTATAAATAAAGACAAATTACAAACTGGGAGAATATATTTGCAAATTGTATATCTGATAAAGGACATGTATGTATAATATATAAAGAACTCTCAAAACTAAATAATAAGAAAGTGACTCACCATGATAGTGGAATAGGAAACCTAGCCCTTGTTCCCTCACAGAAAAATGGATTTAATAATAATATAAGTTTAAAAAAATGCTTTTATGAGAAATCAAGAAACCAGTTAGGAAGTTGCAGTACTCCAGATGACCACAAAATTGAGATCTCAATTTACCCCATCAGCCCCTTCATCAAGCTGGTACAGGTGAGTGCAAGAAGATTACAGAGGAGAATGTAGCTAACATTGAACATCCTCAGCTTTTCAGTATGTTCCCTGAGAAGCCAGAGTGTGTCTTGCCTCACATGAAGCACTGAAAGAACTGGCATAGTGCAGATACCTGGGGAAGATAGAGGGATGAGCACCTTTTTATGGCCAGCATGGCTCTCCACGGGTTGGAGAAGGGACAATTCTGAGACCTCTTCTCTAGGAGAGATGGAGGAAGGGATCATTGTTCCCACTTTGAGATCTTTATATATGCTTCCTGAAGCACTAATTTCTGCCCTGCTGGAGAAACCTAGTCTGGACACTTGGGGAAGCTGTGGCTGGCATGGCCTGGCAAGAGTAGAAAAAGGGGTATAAATGAACCTTTTCCCACAGGAGGGAAGAGGAAGAATAGAATATGTCCCCAAGTTCCTAGCCTTTCAGTGAGTTGCCTAAGGAACGGATTTATATCTTACTTCACACAGAAAAGTGTTGGTTCTGACATGGTCAGGCATCAGAGGCAGCAAGAGATTATGGTTTCCTGAAAAAGAAAATAGACTGAATGCCTGAGACAGATAAGAACAAGGGCTCAGAGTCTCTAGCCAGGCTGAATGTTAAAGGTCATTCCCAGTGATACCAAATCTGTAAAGACTGGGAGAGGGAGATGTCTCTTCAAAGGTACAGACTCCAATGCAAAGCTATAAGGAACATGAAGAAGGAGGAAAACATAACACAATCAAAAGAAGAAAATAAATCTCCAGTAACCAACCCTAAAGAAATAGAGATCTATGAATTGCATGATGTTGACTGATGTTTTTAGAGCTTATTACATACATGTTCAAATTTATTTAAGAAGTTTTTGAAAATTCTTAACTAGTATCTCTTCAACTAAAGACTTTGGCCCATTTTCTCTCTCCTCTGTTTCCTAGGGTTGATATTTTA
This sequence comes from Diceros bicornis minor, assembly GCF_020826845.1. Taxonomy (NCBI): domain Eukaryota; kingdom Metazoa; phylum Chordata; class Mammalia; order Perissodactyla; family Rhinocerotidae; genus Diceros; species Diceros bicornis. The sequence continues at coordinate 15,088,003 of NC_080756.1, forward strand.
TATTTGTCCTATAGTAAAGAATGTGTATTCTGTGCACTTTTTTGTAAAAAGAATTCTGGATATTTCTCCTAACCAATTTTCCAGTACATGATTTCCTGTTCTCCTGTTTCCAATTATTGGAAAATTATTTCTTGAACTCTCAATGCCATTTATTTTGAATCATTAATTTCTAGCTCTTGAATGAAAATATTGGCTGTACTTACTTGACACACTGTATGCTAAATATATGTCTATCTTCTTGGGTCTATTTCTGTTATTTTCATGGTTTTTAGTCATTTGAACCTCTCTCTGGTAAGCTTGTGAATTATTAACTGTATACTCAAAACTGTATGCAAATGTTAAAAGCTCTTGATGATGATTTATTACTATGACTAGTGTTTAAATTACTCTGGCACACAGGTAAAGGCAGACAACATTGACCAAAACAAGGAATAAAATTATTTACGTCTGCGTTCCATGCTTTTTGAGAACAGCTGAATTCATGGTGCTTATCCTTAGGGCACAAGATTTCTGTGGTCTTAACTAAAAGCCTAGGTATTTACCCAGGCTCTTCCACTGTGGAGAATCATAAAATGTCAAATTTCTGTCAGGGACTAGGAAACAGCAGGAATTTCTTCCTAGATTCTTCATCAGTTAGCTGCTGTTTTGTACTTGTGGTCTCAGGCTTCCATTGCTTGCCACTTAGGATTAACCGAACGTGTTTAGAGAAAAAATCATTGCAAACTATCAGGCTTATTACCTGCTTACCTTTTTGTTTTTTCAAATTTAAATCCTGCTTTTATTTTCTTCATTTTCTTTTTTTCTTTTTTCAGGTGTACATCATTATACTTGTATCTCTGAATAAATTACATCATGTTCACCACTCAAATACCAATTACAATACATCACCACACACGTGTGCCTAATCATCCCTTTTGCCCTCCTCCCTCCCCCCTTCCCCTCTGGCAACCACCAATCCAGACTCTGTCTCTATGTGTTTGTTTGTTGTTGTTTTTATCTTCTACTTATGACTGAGAACATACAGTATTTAACCTTCTCCCTTTGACTTATTTTGCTTAGCATAATTCCCTTCATGTCCATCCGTGTTGTCACAAATGACTGGATTTCACCATTTTTAATGGTTGAGTAGTATTCCATTGTGTGTATACACCACATCTTCTTCATCCATTCGTCCCTTGATGGGCACTTAGGTTTCTTCCAAGTCTTGGCTATTGTGAATAATGCTGCAATGAACACAGGAGTGCATGTATCTTTATGCATTGGTGTTTTCATGTTCTTTGTATAAATACACAACAGTGGAATAGCTCAGTTGTATGGTAGTTCTATCTTTAACTTTTTGAGGAATCTCCATACTGTTTTCCATAGTGGCTGCACCAGTTTGCACTCCCACCAGCAGTGTATGAGAGTTCCTTCTCTCCACATCCTCTCCAACACTTGTTGTTTCCTGTCTTGTTAATTATAGCCATTCTGAGGGATGTGAGGTGATATCTCATTGTAGTTTTGATTTGCAGTTCCCTGATAGTTAATGATGTTGAACATCTTTTCATATGCCTATTAGCCATCTGTACACCTTCTTTGGAGAAATGTCTGTTCAACGCTTTTGACCATTTTTTAATTGGGTTGTTAGTTTTTTTGCTGTTGAGATGTATGAGTTATTTATATATTTTGGAGATTGGCCTCTTATCAGATATATGGTTTGCAAATATCTTCTCCCAATTGTTAGGTTGTCTTTTCGTTTTGTTGATGGTTTCCTTTGCTGTGCATAAGCTTTTTAGTTTGATGTAGTCTTGTTTGTTGAGTTTTTCTATTGTTTCCCTTGCCTAGTCAGACACGGTCCTTGAAAATATGTTGCTAAGACTGATGTTTCTTCTAGAAGTTTCATGGTTTCAGATCTTATATTCAAGTCTTTAATCCATTTTGAGATAATTTTTGTGTATGGTGTAAGATAATGGTCTACTTTAATGTTTTAGCGTGTGGCTGTCCAATTTTCCCAACACAATTTATTGAAGAGATTTTCCTTTCTCCATTGTATGTTCTTGGCCCCTCTGTCGAAAATTAGCTGTCCGCAGATGCATGGGTTTATTTCTGGGCTCTCAGTTCTATTCCATTGACCTGACTACCTTTTATGCAAGATCTTTTCTATCCAAGAAAAGTCCTGTTTGCATTGATAGATTTGGATTTCAATTTATTTATCCCTAGCCCTATGAGAGAGAAGAAAACATTCATCCACCATTTTCTGCTTAGAATTTACCAAGCACCACATAAGAAAGAATAAGAGGATCTAAGAGAAAAATTGTTGAGAACATTATTCCTCTTAGTAAGAATCCTTCTCTCCAAGACCATGGCTTCTCATATTATAGCTGTTATTTTTGCTCTCTAATGGCATCAAGTAGTTTATGTTGATGTTTTGAGGCAGAGGTTGTTTTTTAACAAACTTTTTTATTGGGAGAAATTTACCCAGATTTTGCTGTTGTAAATGTCTTGTATTATCATTATACTATTATCAAAAGCAAAAAAATAAACCAAAAAACAAAGATTGGTTCATTACTATCGACTAAAGTCCTGAATTTATTTGTATTTCATTAGCTTTCTCACTAATTTCTTTTTTCTATTACAGAATCTAATCTAGGATAGCACATTGCATTTACTCATGAAGTCTCCTTAGTCTCCTCTGGTCTTTAATTTTTTCTCAATCTTTTCTTATTTTTCATGTACTTGTCAGTTAGGAGGAGTATTTGTCAAGCATTTTTGAAAGTATTCTTCAATTTGGATTTCTCTCTCTCTATTTTTCTTTTTAAGGAATAGATTAGGATTATGTATTTTGAGGAAGAATACAAGAATGATGAACTGCCTCCTCATCACATCATATCAGGGGTAAATGATATCAACATGAGTTATAACTGTTAATATTTTCCTTGATAACTTGGTTAAAGTTTTCCATTAAAAACAATGCTATTTTTTTCCTGTCCATAATTTCTTGGAAGCAAGTCACTAAGATATCCCAGATCTACAGAGAGGAGGGATATAATTAATCTCCACTTTCTGAATGGAGTATCTGAATATATTTTTTTGGAATTCTTCTATAAGGAAGATTTCCTCTCCCACATTTATTTATATCACTATGGACTCATGTCCATAAATTTGTAATTCATCCTTGAGACTTCTCTCTAGTAGTGTATTTAAAAGAGTATTTTCTAATTTGCAAATATTTGAGTAATTTTAAACCTTTTTTTCATTTGCCAGTGCTTTAGAATGTATATTTCAAAATAATCTGGGTCTACTCCAAAAAAGATTATACCACTTCACATGAAGTGTAAGGAAACTATGAACATATATTCCCAATCCATCCCTCTTATCCCTTATGTTATTTTGCCATACATCTCACTTTACTATAAACATTCAATACATTATTACCATTGTTGTTTCAGTTGCTTATATTTTTGAGCAGCCAAAATGAGAAAAGAGATTACATTTCACCTTCCTTTATTCCTTTTTTGAAGCTCATCATTTCTTTAAGAAAATTAAAGCTTTTTATTTATTTAGTTTTTGTCAATAGGAAATTTTTTAACATTTCTTGTAAGGTAGGTTTGTTGGCAATGCATTCCTTCAGTTTTAGTCTGTCTGAGAAAATTTTTACTTCTCTTTCATTTTTGTGCATAGAATTATAGGCTGTCACTCCATTGTCTTTTGCTTGTATTGCTTCTGATGATAAATAAAGCCTAATTGTTATTCTTGTTCATATATAGGTAATATGTTTTTTCCCTTGAATGCCTTCAAGATTTTCTTTTTGCCTTGGTTTTTCATCAGTTTTATATTGATGTGCTTAGCTGTTTTTTTTTTTTTTCCCTGCTTGTATTCCCTGAGCCTATTCAATCTATGTTTTGGCATTTGTCAGTAATTTTGGAACATTTTTAGCCTTGTTACACACACACACGCATATCCACACACACACACACATCCACACATGATTTGGAATTAGATGTGATCCATCATTAGGGAAAGTGAGTGGAGAGCAGAGACAATAAAAAGAAGGGGTTCAGATGGGTCCTTAGAACTTTGGGGATTCTAACATTTAGGAATCAATCACAGAAGAAACCAGCAAAAGAAATGAGAAAGAAATGCCGGTACAGTCAGAGGCAAACACATAATAATGTCTCATTTAACCCATTATATTATAAATATAAATTATATTAAATAAAAAGCAATGATCAATTATGCTAAATATTACTAAGATTCAGTACAATAACAGTAAAAAGATTGCTCCTTAATTTGGAAAGACAGAGCTCGAAAGAGAAGGGTTATTAAATTGAATTTGAGATGTTCAGAAAAAAAACAGACTTCTCTCTAGAAGTTATTTTTTTTTTTTATTTTTTTTTTTGTGAGGAGATCAGCCCTGAGCTAACATCCGCCAATCCTCCTCTTTTTTTGCTGAGGAAGACGGCCCTGGGCTAACATCGGTGCCCATCTTCCTCCACTTTACATGGGACGCCGCCACAGCATGGCTTACCAAGCAGTACTTCGGTGCGCGCCCGGGATCCGAACCAGCGAACCCCGGGCCACCGCAGCGGAGCGCGCGCACTTAACCGCTTGCGCCACCGGGCCGGCCCCTAGAAGTTATTTTTATGGGAGAATTATAGAGACCTTATAGAGACTCTAATCATAGATTAATGCCAAAATCCTTAAACTTAAATATTTTTCAATTTAATAAAAATATTAATGTCGTATTTGTAATAAAAAATTAAAAATAAAATTTAATTTGGAAGAGAAAGGATTTTATGTTATTGTGTAACTGACCAAAAGTTGAGATATGTTTCTTGAGACAAAGCATGTGAGTTTCCATAGATGTCTTTTAAATAACAAATAAGAGTCTTTCTAATCATAGGCATTTTATTTAAATTCTGGTGATTAATTTGATGAATGAATAAAAGTAAGATTGTGATTATAATTAGATGGAGAATTACAAATCTATTAGAATTTATTTTACAATAGTTATTTCAAAACAGCTAAATTTATGGGCAAATCAACAGGCAAGTTAGAATGAACTTTGTAGGATAGATACCATTGAGTTACTCAAAAGACAATGTATCAAGGATGAAGTTACCTGGAGAATTTGAGTGACTAACTGTGCTTTTAAAAGACAGACAATGTTCTTAAGAAAGGTGATATTTGGGGGCCGGCCCGGTGGCATAGTGGTTCAATTTGCACACTCTACTTCAGTGGCCCAGGGTTCGTGTGTTTGGATCCCGGGCATGGACCTACACACCACTCATCAAGCCATGCTGTGGCGGAATCCCACATGCAAAATAGAGAAAAGACTGTCACAGATATTTGCTCAGTGTCAGTCTTCCTCAAGCAAAAAGAGGAGAATTGGCAACAGATGTTAGCTCAGGGCCAATCTTCCTCTCTAAAGAAAAGAAAGGTAATCTTTGATTGAGTACTTAGAGGGCTCATGACACTTACTAATTTTGACGTGAGAGGTTATCAAAAAACAGGTGAGTATGGGAGTTTTAGGTAAGGATGACTGCAAGCAGGGTAAAAGTGACACTGTAAATACTCTTAGTCTTCATTCAGAGGGCTAAATATGTAAAGAAATGTCCTCTACCAGACAACTCAGGAATGCCTGGAGAAAAGCTCAAGATAAATGCTTAAAAGACATCAAGATCTTCAATTGGAGTAATGAAAACTAAGCCTTCCTGAGTTTAAATTTTCACTATTCTTTTTAGCTTTGTATGTTTCAAAAAGATCTTAGCTGCACTGAGCTATTTTTTGTTCCTCTGCATAATGCTAATAATAATTATTATCACACCATTGTTTCATAATTACATGATTTGTATAAAACACCTACCAGTCCTGTAATTTAGTTAGTAGTCAAAAACAATGTCTTATTGTTTGTTGTCTAGCTTACCTCACTAGAGCAGAAAAGGTGAGAGCATTTCAGAGTAAAGCATTTTAGCATTTCAGGTGTAAGCTTTCTCAAAAAATAAGTTGTATCTGTAATTTAAAAAGTGTGTCACTTGTTAGAGACCCAACTTAAACAAACACAAAACCTAAAAACAGTAGTAAACCACCTAGGGATTCAGGATTCAGAAGCCAATGGTAGCAGTTCTAATGGATACGATTTGAGGTGACACGTCATGGTCAAACTGAAGTAACAGAGAAGACGGGTGATGTAACTTTAATCTGCCTGGGAGTGGGAATGGGGGAGTCTTGGTTTAGAAGTGCTAGATTTTTATTAAGAGTTGAAGAACATCCTCTATGGTAAATAAAGGGTAGTTGACAGGTATTTAAAAATACATAAGTAAAGCTTTTCAGAATAGCTCAATAATAAATTAGTGGTTTAACTTGGACAGTATGCTTTAAGCTAACTCATTCTGGTTGGCACATAACAGAATCAAAATTGATCAGAATATTGAGAGAGGCTCAGCTTTTATTTTTATTAGGTGGTCTCAAATGTTATATACATATTTTTTTTCATTTTCTTTGTTCTTAAAATTTCTAAAAGTGAGATAATGCTTCAGAATTATTAGGTCTGCTTTCTAAGAATGGATAAAAATATACATCTAAATTATCAAGGAAAACAGTAATAATTTGTTTAAATTATCATTTTTCCAGAAATCATATTCATAACCCAAATATCTTTTCAGATCTAGTTCATTCTACATGTTCTACATAAACCTATATAATTGTCTAGTAAATTACACACTATACATAGTTTTCTTCCTGCCTATATTTTATTTTGCTCCTTTAGATAGTATTTTTCAAATATACTTTCTTATAAATAACTAGTTTCTACATGATATACTTTAAAACAACAATAATTATTTTTGATAAACGTGTTCAAAGATGAGCATCAACACTATGGTTAATCTCTGTTATAATTTCCTTTTAATTATTTTAAATAGAATGTGCACCAATAAGTTGGTAGTATTAAAAAATATATAAATGTATGTTAGTTTTAAGTAGGTCATAACTGATCACAAATAAAGGACGGTAATAAACTTTTTATCATATGTTACATTAAATATAATTGCAAATGAAATAGTATTTTGTAGTTGTGACTACTGGAATTGAAAGACAAATGAGAAAGATTAAATACTTAGCTCAATTTCTTTCAGATATTCAGAGGAAAAGGAAGAGAGATGAGAAAAAAGTCTCTATTAAAGAATATAAATAAAATTAACATCTTTAGAACAAACATTTTTGTGAAAATAAAGTTTGAAAAAGATAAAGATGAATATCATAGAAACAAAAGGAGGAAACTATGTATTGAAGCTACTGTTGGATACACTGGTATTGTTTGAGTCTCCTTTGTTCATTTCCTCTATATATACTGCAATAGCATATTCACTTGTTTGAAAAAGAAACAACTCTGTGTGTCATATTCATGAAGGCTTTTTTCACTTGTTGGTTCCGTAAGGAGTAGATGAAAGGATTCAAAAGTGGAGCAACAGAGGTATTGAGCACAGAAATTCCCTTGGAGAAAGATATTCTTTGTTTGACTGATGGTTTAAGATACATGAAGATGCAGCTGCCATAAGAAAGGGTTATCACAATCATGTGAGAAGAACATGTTGAAAAAGCCTTTCTCCTTTGACTAGTTGAAGGGATTCTTAGAATGGTCAAGGTAATGTAGGTGTATGATATTATCACCATTACCAATGTGACCACAAGTGTCGCCATAGCTGAGATGAATCCCATCACCTCCAGAAGCTTTGTGTCTGAGCAGGAGATCTGCAGGAGGGGAGTAGTATCACAGTAGAAATGATCAACAATGTTGGAGGCACAGAAGTCAAGCTCTAGGCCTAAGGGGAGTGGTGGAAAGATGACAAAGAACCCAGCAAGCCAGCAACTGAGGACAAGCTGTATGCAGATTTTATTGTTCATGATGGTGGTGTAATGCAAGGGCTTACAGATGGCAACATAGCGGTCATAGGACATAGCTGTCAGCAAGTAAAATTCAGATGCTCCAAGAAAGAAGGCAAAAACCACTTGAGTGAAACAACTGTTATAGGAAATGGTTTTGTCCCCAGTTGCCATAGTAGCCAGAAATTTAGGGATGCATGTAGTAGTGTAAGAAATTTCTAAGAAGGAAAAATTCCGGAGGAAAAAATACATGGGGGTCTTGAGTTGAGTGTCCACTAGGGTGAGTGTGATGATGGTCAGATTGCCAGTGACGCTTAGCAAGTAGATGAGAAGTAGGAAGATAAATAAGACAACTTTCAACTGGGGATCATCAGTCAAACCTGCTAGGATAAACACTGTCACTTTTGTATGGTTTCCCATTACTGTCCTCTACTTTTCCAGGTCTAAATAGAAAAAAAGAAAGAAAATGATGATCCCAAGGAAAAATAACAGTGATAACTAGTGTTGAAAGTAGTTAGCAAAGTGACGTTTCAGATAGAGTAACACGATGATCATTCATTTTTTAAAGATGATTATGCCAAGAATGACAATAGTCTGCATTCCCAGAGTATCTAGACAGAGAATTCAACTTAGTTTGCAATACCATCACAGGATAACCCTTATAATGGCTGTAATTGTTGATTGTTTTTATGTGATTAAATTCTAGGGAAATTAAAGGGACCTTCATAGCATAGAAAAAATTTTTTTCCTCTCTTGATTTTATGCGAGAGTTGGGATGGACGACATTTCCTGTTCAATTAAAGAAGTTTGCACACTAGAACCAAAATGATATCAGTCATAACAAGTACATGAGCTCGTGTTTTACATTTAACACACATACACACAAACCTAGCCATAATCAATACACGGAGCTACTATAATTTTACCACTTTACTCAACTAATCAAACTCAAATGTCTGATTCTTGTGCCATTTATTTTCATGGCTAATGAGATCCAATTTCAGATAAGTGAATATGAGGCATTAGGAATAATTTTATTTTCTGTTCTTATTAGTATTTCCATTCCCTCAACCTCTGTTATGACCCTCACCCTTCCCACTTTGTTCCCCAAAACAAAATCAGCGGGAACAGTCTGGTAATATCAGTGGGTGTGGCAAGAAACTGCAGTTTGCCTCTGCAGGTTATGGTTTTGGGAATAGTCCACGTAAAGAAAAGAGAAAAGTGTGTTAAAGGGATCTAGAAGCAAAGACAAATAGATAAATATTGGCTCATGAAATTGAATGACGTGGGAAAAGTAAAGAGAAGAGAAAGACAAAGCTGTATGGAAATCGCAAGACCTAAAAACTGTTTTTTACACATAGGGTAGTGAGTTTGAGGAAAAAAATAAAAGAAGATTAAAAATAAGTAAATTAGTAAGTAAAAATCTTATAATTAAAAACATATAAATTAGTTATAATATGCATCAAGTAAAAATTTGTAAACAAAACAAAATAAAGAGGAAATGTTTACCAATGAAATTTCTCTCCATTTTCTTCTATTCTTTATACTTAGCATTTTATTCTTTGTCTGAAATGCAGACTGAAAACAAGAACAATTTTGAGATCAGCATGTCCTAAAAGAGATGAGGAGTGAGTGTTTGGTAAATTTCAACACATAATGAATCACAGAACAGTGTTGACGCAAACTTTAGGAGGCATATACTTCCCTCCCATAAGCATATTCAAATGGTTGGCTAACACATAATTAAAGAAATTATCTGTAAATAACTATTCTGAACATAGAGCATATATTAACGGAAACAGATTTTTCGCTTTTGCCCAGCTAGCAAATTAGAGATCAAGATTAAGTTTGAAAGAGTGTATTTTCCAAAATTGTCCTCTTAAAAGTACAGCATTTTCTACAAATAATTAAAGGACAGATTATAGTATATTTCTTAAAAAGAAGATTAATGATATCTCTAAGGAAATTTTCCTTTCTCAGTGTCTTCATCATCAAATAGAAAAAATGATAGGTACTATATAGAACGATGTTTTTTGTATTGAGGATATCAAGATAATTATTTCCAAATTCTAAAATATACTGTATATTAAAGCAGCATATACATGAATAAAAATAGACATATAAGGACAAAGGAAATTTGATTCAGTAATATCTGGAGGAGTTTACAGGAGGATTCTAAGATAAAGAAATGAGGTCTGCTATCAAAATGATGTTAATATTTAGTCACATATGAGTGAAAAAAAGTGTTATATTTTTGCGGACATGCCTTTTACATTCACATAATTGTGAAGCAATCTATTATAAATTTTCCTTCATCTACACAAATTACTCAATGGCAACAGTTGTAGGAATGCAGATATCTAAAATACCTACATTAGAATTTTAACAGGTCAAATTATTTCTTTGTCCAATTTCAACAATTAAACACACTATCCCCATCACCCACTATAAAACATTAACAAAACTCACATTACTAAACCATTAGAAGTCAGGCCTGTGAGAGCAATGATGTTTAGTCATGTATTGTGAATATAACATAACTTGATGTTTAGTCATATATTGTGAATATAACATAACTTTAAAAAAGGAAAAGGTTTTCAATACTAATTTGTCATTGTATTTCATATTTCTTCTTCCACCATTTTAATGCTAAAAATATAACAAAAGTGGATTAAAATATATCTAACAGAAAATATGATCTTTAAATTTTAGACATACAATTCTTTTGATCTTTTTAGGTCTTAAAGTAGTATACCAAATAAAACAAATATTCAAACACTTTTTTTTTAAAGGAGATATATACACAGATTTATTTAGACAAAATCATCTCTGCTTCAATATTTACCTCTTTTATCATCATGCTGAACAGAGCACACTGATGTCCCATTGCTCTCTGAATGGATCTCACTCTACCCCACAATCTATGATCATTTTTTAAATCTATTTACGGCAACCTTGTAAATGGTTTGATTAGCTATTTTCTTTTTCCAGATATATAACTAGCGCATTAAATTTCCCCATTAGTACAATATATTTATTTATATTTTGAATACATTTAAGTATTACCCCCAATGTCATATAAAATTAATCAACACTTGATCCCACGGAATGTTAATGCTTTCTGTGCCCTGAAGAAAACTACCTAAATATTATGAAGAATTCTCAGGAGGATTTGTGGTCCAAGAACACAATTCCCAAAGGATCACAAATTTATATGTTATACAAGAGTTCTCCCTAGGCACTAAATATTTAAAAATAAAAATACAATTAAAAAATTACTTTTTTGTTTGTTTATTGCAGTAACATTGGTTTATAACATTGTATAAATTTCCATGCAGAAATAGAAGTATAATGATGTATACCTGAAATTTGTACAACGTTATAAACCAAAAAATTACTTTTAAATAAGTCTCCAGAGAATTCAGTATAGATTTCCCTAATACGTCTTTGCCCTCCCACACACTCAAGTTCTGAAATCTCAAAAACAGATAAGGATTTGAAAGCAGAAAAAAAGGGATTATTTTAAGTGGTAACAAAAAGTGACAATATAAGATGGAGAACTTAGCTTGTCATAGAAGAAAATGTATCTCCAATTAAATGCACTATTGTTAATTCCCAAGATACAACTAACTAACACTTCATGTTCTATATGTTCTTCAGTTTCTATTCTGAAAGCTATCTTTTCTCCAAATAGTCTGTGATATTGTCTAGTGGATCTTAAACTGATATTTCGTAATAACTTAGCATCCTCCAACTCTTCAATACTAATAGAACATTTATCTATGGCTATAGCTAGACTTTCTTGCAACTTGTGTGGCCATGTGCCTAAATTCTGTCCAAAGAATGTAAATAGACATAATCTATGGAATTTCCAAGATTACGCCTTGATAAAATGGGTTTGCCCTCCTCTTCCTCTTTACTCCTCTCACTTTGTAATGAGGATGGCATGGCAAGCTATTTGGAGCCACGAGTATGAGTAATTACACTAGGGATGGTGAATCAACAAGATAGAAAACAGCCACGTTCCTGACACCATCGCAGGTCATTTCAGCATAGAAATACAATGACTTCATGGAGGAGTTTCAACATACCAGTCTGAACGTTTAAATGAGATAAAAATAAACTTATTTCTTGTTTAAACTGTTGTGGTATTTTTCTTTCTCATACGCTAACAGATCTCTGTTCTTATCAACACCTGAAGAGGGTCTCACCTTTTACCCTACTTAGTCTAACAGGTTAGCCCACACCATTTCATAGATACTGACAGAAAAGATGAACTTGGTGCATCGGTGGCAGAGAACTGTATTACTCACTAAATAGTAAGAAGCAGGAGCTTCCTGTTCTGATCACTTCTCCTTTCCCTAGTATCCTATGTGGGGGCTGGGCGGGGGCATCTCTAATGGATGTTGTACACAATGTATGTGTATCTACAACTGAGAAACCCAAGGTTAGTAAATTCCCAATGTTTTAAAGAACAAACTTGCCTAACTTTGCCCCACTAGAAGACAGTATCTTTAATATACTGGTCAGGAAAAAAAAAAAAAGAAATTTGCCAAGGCTATTTGTTATACAACATTCTCGAAAACAGTCCAGGACCACAGCTATCTCAGCACATGTAGATATGCTGCAGAATTCCCTCCCAACACATCCATCCCTCAACTCTAACCCAACTTGTCTTCTGTTGAAATTTCCTACGATTGTGTCACTGTAGGGTGTGCCAGCCAGAATGATCTGAGTTTGTTTAAAGCAATAATAGTAACAATGTATTGGGTGAAATCACATTACGTTTATTAGACTTGTACTCTTAGGTTCCTGTAGATTGTGACAACTTCTTATAGGTTCCTGTAGATTGTGACAATTTCTTAGATATTTCTTATTTTTCAAGACCTTGACAGGGTTGAGGAGTACTTGTCAGGCATTTTCTAGAATTGCCTTTTATGGGAGTTTTTCTGGAGTGTCTTTGATTCTAGGTCCCTCAGGTGACAGACCATGGAAACATATGTGTTTATACTAAACCACATCTATACACACAACTATAAATATTTGTCTATGTATCCATTTGTATCTATATTAACCTAATCATGAGTTCATACTAAAGTCTTCAACTTGAACCCAGCACCACATGACTCATTCTAGCTTTGTTCTCTTGCTTGTATGTAACCTCTCACTCCAACAGTGAAACACTGGCTTCTACAATCTGCCAACCATGAACTTAATTATTCAATTATATATACATAGTGAGAAACAACTGTATCAACTAGAGTTCAGGGCTTCTGTACAGTTCCTTTAGACTTTAGTCTTACTGATTCCATTTATTTACAGTTACTTAGATCAGCACCTTTTTCTCTTACTATCTTCAGTGGGGCTGTTTAACACAGTTGTAACCAAGTTAAATTTTTCTCCATTGCATTTTAACATCCTGGATTAAGTTGCTTTTAATTTCCACATATTAGAATTATTCTTTGTGTTGCAAAGTTTTACTGGTTTTGACAACTGTAGAGTGTGATATATCCATCTTTACAGTGTTATATAGAATAGTTTTACTACTTTAAAAAAAAATCAACTGTGATTCAACTATTCCACTTTCCCTCTCCCAAAGTCCTGACAACCACTGATCTATTTACTTTATCTATAAATTTGCCTCTTCCAGAGTGTCATATAAGTGGAATCACGCAGTATATATCCTTTTAAGGCTGCCTTCTTCTACTTAGCAAAGTGAATTTAAAATTCATCTATGGCTTTGGATGCATATCGTATTCTTTTCATTGCTGAAGAACATCCTGTAAGGATGTATCACTTATGTTTAACCATTCACCTTTTGAATTACATGATAACTGCTTCCATTTTTTTGCAATTGTATATAAAGCTTCTATAAAATTTGCATGCAGCTGTTATGTAATCTCTGAACTTCTGACCTTTATTTTCTTTCTCCCTGAAGAACTTCATTTTTAAAACATTTCTTGCAAGGTGTACGTGCTTGGGGTGAATTCTTAACTCTATTTCTTTTATTTTCTTTATTTCCCCCTCACTTGAGGAGGATCATCAGCACTGAATATAGAAGTATTTATTGGTGTTTTTTTTTCCTTTCAGCACTTTGAATATTTCTCTACATTCTCTCTTTGTTTGCATGATTTCTGATGAGAAGTGAGAAAGTTTCTCTACAGGTGAAGTATTAATTTCTCCTGACTCTTTTTAAGATTTCCTCTTTATCTTCAGTTTTCTAGAGTTTGAGTATGTTATGCCTATCTGTGTTTTTTTTTTTTTTTTAGTTTATTTTGCTATATATCTTGTGTGGTATTCTCTGAGCATTTTAGATCTGTGGTTTGTTGTATGTCATTAATTTTGATAGTTCTCAACCACTAGTATTTCAAATATTTCTTCTGCTCTATTCTCCCTTTCTTCTCCCTCTGTTCTTCCAATTGTGTGCATATTTTACTTTGTAAATCAAACAAAAGTTGTCGGATGTTCTTTTTTTCTTTTCTTTTCTTTTTTTGGTTTTAAAATTCACACTTTATTTTTTTTCCAGTAACATTATTGAGATCATAATGGTTTATATCATTGTGTAATTTCAGGTGTACATTATTATCAATTTCTGAACAGACTTCATTGTGCTTACCACTAGTAGTCTGATTTTTGTCTGTTGCTGTAGATATGTGCCCCTTTACCCCTTTTGCCCACCCCCCCTTCCCCTCTGGTAAGCACTAATCTGTTCTCTTTATCCATGTATTTGTTTAAATTCACATATGAGTGAAATCATGCGGTATTTTTCTTTCTCTTCCTGGCTTGTTTCGCTTAACCTCATACCCTCAAGGACCATCCATGTTGTTGCAAATGGGACAATTTTGTCTTTTTTTATGGCTGAGTAGTATCCCATTGTATATATATACCACATCTTCTTTATCCATTCATCTGTAGAAGGCACTTGGGCTGCCTCCTTGTCTTGGCTATTGTGAATAATGCTGCAATGAATGTAGAGGTGCATAAATCTCTTTGGATCACTGATTTCAAGTTCTTTGGATAAATACCCAGTAGTGAGATAGCTGAATTGTATGGTATTTTTTTTTTTTTTTTTTTTTGTGAGGAGATCAGCCCTGAGCTAACATCCGCCAATCCTCCTCTTTTTTTTTTTTTTTTTGCTGAGGAAGACGGCCCTGGGCTAACATCTGTGCCTATCTTCCTCCACTTTATATGGGACGCCGCCACAGCATGGCTCACCAAGCAGTGCGTCGGTGCGCGCCCGGGATCCGAACCAGCGAACCCCGGGCCGCCGCAGCGGAGCGCGCGCACTTAACCGCTTGCGCCACCGGGCCGGCCCCTGTATGGTATTTTTATTTTTAATATTTTGAGAAATCTCCATACTGTTTTCCATAGTGACTGCACCAGTTTGCCTTCATACCACCAGTGCATGAGGGTTCCCTTTTCTCCACAACCTCTCCAACATTTGTCGTTTTTTGTGTTGGTAGTTATAGCCATTTTGATTTGTGTAGGTTATCTCATCGTAGTTTAGATTTGTGTTTCCCTAATAATTAGTGAAGTTGAACATTGTTTCATGTGTCTGTTGGACATCTGTATATCTTCTTTGAAAAAATGTCTGTTTATATCCTCTGCCCATTTTTTGATTCAGTTGTTTGCTTTTTTGTTGTTGAGTTGTATGAGTTCTTATATATTTTGGAGATTAACCTCTTGTCGGATATATGATTTGCAAATATTTTCTTCCATTTGGTGGGTTGTCTTTTCGTTTTGTTCATAGATTCCTTTGCCTTGCAGAAGATTTTCAGTCTGATGTAGCCCCATTTGTTAATTTTTTCTTTTGTTTCTCTTGCCAGAGTAGACATGGTATTCAAAAAGATGCTGCTAAGACTAATGTCCAAGAGTGTACTGCCTATATTTTCTTTAAGGAGTTTTATGATTGCAGGTCTTGCGTTCAAGTCTTTAATCCATTTTGGGTTAATTTTTGTGTATTGTGCAAGATAATGGTCTAATATCATTCTTTTGCGTGAGGCTGTCCAGTTTTCCCAAGCCCATTTATTGAAGAGAATTTCCTTTCTCCATTGCATGTTCTGGGCTCCCTTGTCAAAGATTAACAAAGATGTGTGGTTTTATGTCTGGGCTTTCAATTCTTTTTCATTGATCTGTGTGTCTGCTTTTGTGCCAGTACCATACTGCTTTGATTACTATAGCTTTGCAGTATATTCTGAAATCAGGGAATGTGGTGCCTCCAGCTTTGTTCTTTTTTCTCAGAATTGCTTTGGCTATTTGAGGCCTTTTGCTGTTCTATATGAATTTTAGGATTCTTTGTTCTATTTCTGTGAAGGATGTCATAGGGATGAAGATTGGGATTGCATTGAATCTGTATGTCGCGTTACGTAGCGTGGACATTTTAACTATGTTGACTTTTCCAACCCATGAGCATGAAATATCTCTCCATTTGTTTATGTCTTCTTCAATTTCTTTCAATAATGTCTTATAGTTTTCTATATAAAGGTCTTTCACCTCTTTGGTTAAATTTATTGCTAGATATTTTATTCTTTTTGTTGTGATTGTAAATGGGATTATATTCTTCACTTCTCTTTCTGCTAGTTAGTTATTAGTATATAGAAACACAACTGATTTTTGTAAGTTGATTTTGTACCCTGAAAATTTGCTGTACTTGTTGACTATTTCTAAGAGTTTTCTGATGGATTCTTTAGGATTTTCTATATATAGAATCATGTTATGCAAACAGCAAGAGTTTCACTTCTTTCTTTCCAATTTGGATTCCTTTTATTTATCTTTCTTGCCTAATTTCTCTGGCCCAAACCTCCAGCACTATGTTGAATAAGAGTGGTGAGAGTGGGCACCCTTGTCTTGTTCCTGTTCTCAGAGGTATGGCTTTCAATTTTTCACCATTGAGTATGATGTTGGCTGTGGGCTTGTCACACATGGCCTTTATTGTGTTGAGGTACTTTCCTTCTATACCCATTTTATTGAGAGTTTTTATCATAAATGGATGTTGGATCTTGTCAAATGCTTTCTCTGCATCTATTGAGATGATTATGTGATTCTTATTCCTCATTTTGTTAATGTGGTATATCACATTGATTGATTTGCAAATGTTAAACCATCCATGTGTCCCTGGAATAAATCACACTTGATCATGTTGTATAATCCTTTTAATGTATTGCTGTATTCAGTTTGCCAGTATTTTGTTGAGGATTTTTGCATCTATGTTCATCAGCGATATTGGCTTGTAATTTTCCTTCTTCGTGTTATGCTTGTCAGATTTTGGTCTCAAGGTAATATTGGCCTCATAAAATGAGATAGGAAGTGTTGCATATTCTTCAATTTTTTGGAATAGTTTGAGAAGGAAAAGTGTTATATCTTTGAATGTTTAGCAGAATTCTCCAGAGAAGCCATCTGGTCCTGGACTTTTGTTTTTTGGAAGGTTTTTGATTACTGTTTCAATCTCTTTACTTCTGATTGGTCTATTCAGATTCTCTTTTTCTTCCTGATTCACTTTTAGGAGGTTGTACGAATCTAAGAATTTATCCATTTCTTCTAGCTTATCCAGTTTGTGGACATATAGTTTTTCATAGTGTTCTCTTGTAATCCTTTGTATTCCTGTGGTATCCATCGTAATTTCTCCTATTTCATTTCTGATTTTATTTATTTCAGCCTTCTCTCTTTTTTTCTTGATGAGGCTGCCTAAGGGTTCATCAATTTTTTTTATCTTCTCAAAGAACCAGCTCTTAGCCTCATTAATCCTTTCTACTGTTTTTTTAATGTCTATTTCATTTATTTCTGATCTGATTTTTATTATTTCCCTCCTTCTGCTGAATTTGGGCTTTGTTCTTTTTCTAGTTCTGTTAGATGCAGTTTAAGATTACTTATTCGAGGTTTTTCTTGTTTGTTGAGGTGGGCCTGTATTGCTAAGAATTTCCCTCTTATGGCCACTCTTCCTGCATCCCATAAGAGTTGGTAATTTGTATTTTCATTTTCATTTGTCTCCAGGTATTTTTTAATTTCTCCTTTTTTTTTTCTTCATTGATCCAATGGTTGTTCAGTAGCGTGTTGCTAAGTCTCCACATATTTCTGACTTTCCCAGTTTTTTTCTTGTAGTTGATATCTAGTTTCATAGCATTGTGATTGTAAAAGATGCTTGAGATGATTTCAATCTTCTTAAATTTATTAAGGCTTGCCTTGCTTCCTAATATATTGTCTATCTTTAAGAATGAGCCATGTGCACTTGAAAAGAATGTGTATTCTACTGTGTTTGCATGGAATGCTCTCTATATATCTATTAAGTCTCTCCGATCAAGTATTTCATTTAAATCCACTATTTGATGCTGACTTTTTCTCTGAATGATCTGTCCATTGATATAAGTGGGGTCGTGAGGTCCCCTATTCTTATTGTGTTATCATTAATTTCTCCCTTTAGGTCTGTTAATGGCTGCTTTATGTACTTTGGTGCTTCTGTGTTACGTGCATATATATTCATAAGTATTATGTCCTCTTGGTGGAATGTCCCTTTTATCATTATATATGGCCCCTCTTTGTCTCTCTTTGTATTTTTTAACTTGAAGTCTGCATTGTCTGAGATAAGTATGGCAATATCTGCTTTCTTTTGTTTGCCATTAGTTTGGAGTATCATCTTCCATCCCTTCACTCTGAGCCTATGTTTGTCTTTAGAGCTGAGATGTGTCTCCTGGAGGCAACATATTGTTGGGTCTCGTTCTTTAATCCAT
The DNA here is from genome assembly GCF_020826845.1 of Diceros bicornis minor. NCBI lineage: Eukaryota > Metazoa > Chordata > Mammalia > Perissodactyla > Rhinocerotidae > Diceros > Diceros bicornis. The sequence continues at coordinate 15,106,590 of NC_080756.1, forward strand.
CCAGCTACACTGTGTCTTTTGATTGGAGAATTCAATCAGTTTACATTTAGAGTGATAATTGATATATGAAGGATTAATACTGCCATTTTATCTCTTGTTTTCTGGTTATTCTATGTTTCTCTTCCTTTGCATTTCTAACTCGCATTTCATTTTGGTGGTTTTCTGAGTTGGTTTTCTCAGTTTTCTCTCTTTTTATGAATTATGTCTTTGCCTTGAATTTTTGTTAAGTGGTTACTGTGCGGTTTGTGTAAAAGATCTGGTAAGATGATATAGTCCATTTTCTTATAATGTCTCACCTCCACTAGCCTAAGTATGTTCCATCCCTTTCCTCTATATCTTCTGAGTTGTTGCAAATTATTCTGTTTTGTGTTGTGAGTTTGTGACTAAGTTGAAGTGTTTATAGTTACTTTTGATGCTTTCCTTCCCTTTACCTTTTAAGTTATAATTGATACTTTTATATAATCAATTATATTTCAAATGAAATATATATAATATATTATTATATATAATAAATTATATGTAATTTATATAATCAATTATAAAGGTATCAATAGATACCTTGTTCTGATAGAGAGCTGTAGTTTTCTTATTTTGTCTGTCTATTTATCTCCTTGCTCAAAGCTTTGTTGAACTTTGCCTTTTTGTTTGTGGCGTGAAGGCATCTTTCATGATTTCTTAGAGGGGAGGTTTAGTGGCAATGAACACCCTCAGCACTTGTTTATCTGGGAAGGCTTTTATTTCTCTACCATATCTGAAGGAAAGTTTCACTGGATAGTGTATTCTTGGCTGAAAGTTTTTGTCACTCAGTATTTTAATCACATCATTCCATTCTCTCCTAGCCTGTAAGGTTTATTCTGAGAAATCCACTGAATGCCTGATAGGGGTTCTTTTGTAGGTTATTTTCTTCTGCCTTGCTGCCCTTAATATTTTTTCTTTGTCGTTGAATTTACCAGTTTTACTATTATATGCCTTGGTGAAAGTCTTTTAACATTGATGTAATTGGGATTCTATTAGCTTCCTGTATTTGTAAATCCAGTTCCTCCTCAGATTTGGGACATTTTCAGCTATTATTTCTTTGAAAAAACTCTTTGCTCCTTTCTCTCTCTCTTCTCCCTGTGGAATACCTATAATCCTTTCATTGCTTTTCCTAATTGAGTCAGATATTTCTTGAAGAATTCCTTCATTCTTCAAAAATCTTACTTCTCTCTCCTCCTTCACCTGTAGAATTTCTATATTTTTATCCTCTAAATCACTAATTCTTTCCTCCATAACATCAGGTGTATTTCTTAAGGATTCTAGATTATTTTTTATTTCATTAATTGTGTTTTTCATATCGAGAATTTCTGCTTTTTTTTTTTATAGTTTCAATCTCTTTGGTGAAGTATTCCTTCTTCTCATTAATTTGATTCCTGAGCTCATTGAAGTGTCTTTCTGAGTTGTCTTGTTACTCATTGAGTTTCTTCATGACAGGTATTTTGAATTCTCTGTCATTTAGATTGTAGATTTCTGTACCTTCTGGGTTGTTTTCTAGAGAATTTCCTTTTCCTTCTGGTCTGAATTGTTGCTGTAGTTTCTCAGGGTGTTTGATGAACTAATCTTTTTTCAGCACATTTGTGGTAGTATTAGGTCACAGATTTCACCTGCTACTGCTAGGGGGAAGCAGGAGCTGAGTTTCTGATCCCACCCTGTGTGCTGGAATCTGTGGGGGTACTATGGGCACTTACTCCAGCCTGGAGAGTGTTCAGATTCTTCTGTAGGCTGTGCTTGGTGGATGGATTTCCTCAGAGGTACTGAGCCGGGGCTGCTCCTTGGAGCCACAGAAGCATCAGGGGCTCCCCAACACCAGGACAGTGATCATGAGCTGGCTAAGGGCTACCACCACATCTTCCTTCAGTCTCCCCATGAACTGTTCCCACTTTCAGGTTGCAGCGGTTCTATGGGCACTTCTGTGGGCCAGGAATGTGCTCACCCTAGTGTATAGATCTTCTGCCACCTCTGCTTGCAGTCCTGCTGCTTGCTGTGCTGGGTGGATGGGGCTTTCTCATGGGGACTGAGCCAGGGCCACTCCTTGGGGCTGCAGGGGCACCGTGGGCTCCCTCATCACCAGGAAAGTGATCACAAGTGGACTGAGGGATGCTCTCCCTCTTCCTATAGTCACCCAAGGGCGCGTTCCTACTTTCAGGGCACAGTGGTACTATGGGCATTCGTCCCAGGCTGGAAAGCACTTGTTCACATGCACAGGGCCGCCTGGGAAGGGCAGAGAGTCCTCACCTATCTCCACCACTTCCCAGAGGTCCAGTCAATCCACCCACAGATGTATAGCTGCATGGATCTCCCAGGCATCCTGCTGTGCTGTGTGGGCTTCCTCCATTGGTCAATGAATGTCCATTTAGTTGTAGATCAAAAGAAACAGAAAAACTTTCATAATTTAACTTTTGTCTTCTGTATTTGCCATTTTTTCCCAATCTACTTAGTTTACATTAAATTATTTTACACCATCTGGTGACCCATTTTCTTCTTCTTTTTATTGCTTTTATTAAAAGAATCATTCATGCTTTTATGATGAAAATACAAAGTAATGAAACTCTCTCCTTGGGTTATAGATCTTAGGCTACACAGGACCTCAATAGATCTTTGGAAAAGCCATTTGCTTTGACAGAGATAAAGTTTCACTATCCTCATTTTATAGAGGAATAAGATTCATCCTTCTTTGCCAAACATCTCTTTCTCTGTGTTTATCATTCTTTATGGTAGACTTTGTTATTACATGTCATATTTTAGCTGAGGACTATTTGGCTTCTAAAATTAACATAAACTTCACCTAAACATCTCTATCTCATATACAGTAGGAATTCAATACTCTCGGCAAACTTCTGAAAACTTCAAGCTTTAATCCTTATAACCTCATTTAGTTTTGCTTTCCCCATTTTTCCTGAGACATGAGTTACTTTCATCTCTCTCATCGTAGATAGTCTCCTTTCTCTGATATATACTCAAGCAGAAATAAAGCATATCCTAGTGCATGGTGTTTGTAGTGTTATGTAACATGCTTTACTGAGTATCTGCAGTGACAGAGCCAAGTTCTAGAAAACAAGCTATTTAAAAAATAATATGTTAGTTAGACATGCCTGGTAGTTGGCATTAGTGTCATTGCTCTGCATGCTTCCCCCTGTTCCCATGGTAGCCTCTTCTCTCTTCTTCACGTCCAACCTCCCTTCTTTTCTCAAGTGGCATGAATCCAGACATTCCAAAAGGATAACATATTGCATTGATAAAGTCATATAAAAATAGAAAAAAACAGAAAAACTATCATAATATTTTAACTTGTATCTTCTATATTTGCAATTTTTTCCATTCTATTTAGTTTATATTAACTTATTTTACAGCATCAGGTGACTCATTCTACTTTGGTAAACATATCTCTTTTTCTATTTATTGTTCTTTATGGTAGACTTTGTTATTATGTAAATCGTATTACAGCTGAGGACTCTTTGCCTTTTAAAATAACATAAATTACACCTAAACATCTCTAGCCCATTTACAGTGAGAATTTACTGCTTTTGCCAAACATCTGAAAACTCTATAAGATTTGAATCCTTATGATCACTTTTAGTTCTGCTTTCTCCTTTTTCCTGAAGACTTGAATTTACTTTCTGCTCACTCACTCTAATTGTTTTCTTTTCTCTGATATTTACCCAAGCAGATAAAAAGTGTACCTTCATGAATAATGTTTGTATTGGTTGTGTAACATGTTTTACTTATTATTTGCAGTGACTGAGGAGGGTTCTAGAAAAAAAGCTATTTAAAAATAAAATGTTATTTAGACATGCCTGGTAGCTTGCATTAGTGTCATTGCTGTGTATGCTTCCCCTGTTACCATGGTAGCCTCTTCTCTTCTCTCTTATTCAAGTCCAATCTCTCCTTCTGGGTCACCACATAACAATTCAAAATTATATTAATCTTTTATTTTTTCTTCTTGTTTATCCATCTTCTTTCAAGCAATGCCTATATTCTCATGTTTATCACCTCAAAAGTCTATCACCAAAAATATCTAAAGAATGACAATATTTTCCCTAAGAATAATACTGCACCTTATGTTAAATGATATTTTAAACTTATTACACTTCATACCTTCCAGTTCAGGTGTTAAAAAATGCACAAATATTTCCAATGATAATAAATAATTACAAAACAACTAAGATTTTTCTCATTCTTTCACTTCATCCCTTGTAAATTTTGTTTGCTTTCCTTTCCCAGACTTCTAAAAATTTCTATATTCTGCCCATTTAAGTATAATTTGTACTCATTAATGAGATTTTTGAAATCCAAGTTTAGCATTTTCTTAAAGACCAAACTCAGGAAAACTTCAATCAACAAAGGATGAATTATAATAAGGTGCCAGATTATAAATTTAAGAGTGAATTCATATATGCATACTGTCCTGGCTAAATTTAAATTACTGAATTCTGAAAAAAAACGTTATTATAAACTACCTGACACCTGACATCATTTTTCTTCCCACTGTTACATTCCCATGGACTTCTGTAACTGCCTTGGAAATTTATAGGTAAGAGATAAGACATTCCTTTAGAATGTCAAAATTGGATTTTAAATGAAATGTTCAAATTCTATTGAATTTAATATGACTAATTGATAAATATAAAAGGAAATTTCTCAAATTCAGAACTAATACTTTTTTCCAGTGTTATATTTTACAATATTGACACTGACCCTGTATACTGAATGCACTTGAAATTATAATTTACTGAGGTAAACAACACATTCATTTAATAAAATGCATTTCTGAGATTTTGTTGGATACTATGAAGGACGTCTATTCAGAGCAATTTCCTACAAAAGAAAAGGGTCAAAGATTTCTTACTAAGATGACTCGATTCTTTCAGTGTAACTTTCAAAATGGTCAGCTTATTGCTTGGCTTATGAAAGAAATAGTTCTAATTTCATGCCATATATTTCAACAGTTTACAAATGAATCAATTTTTTTGACCAGTGTCACACAATAAATTAAAACAAAATAAAATGAATGAATAAAATGAAACAAAAAAATTTTTCCCAAACCTTAATGTCTTCAGTAGTAATTTCATTCCCAATTTTCTTCTTTTGATGTGAGTCTCAGAACAGAGGCTATTTCTGAATGTTGCATATCCATCATGAGTTTCTTTGGGTTTTTGGGGGGTTTTTTGCTGAGGAAGATTAGCGCTGAGCTAACATCTCTGCCAATCTTCCTCTATTTCATACGTGAGTCACCACCACAGTGTGGCTGACAAGTGGTGTAGGTCCACATCCGGAATCCAAACCTGGGAACCTGGGCTGCCGAACCCGAACACACCAAACTTATCCACAATGCTATGGGGCTGGCCCCTCCATCATCTTTTTTATGTTGCGTTAACCTACTTTTATTTTGCATTCTCATCCATAAGTAGATTGGCACCACCATCTCATCCTCAAGATGAGTAAGCCCGAAGACTTTATCATGACAAGAAACTTACCTAGTTTCAATTTTTCTTATAATTTTTACAAAGACAATATTCTGCAATTTATTTTGTATTAAATTTGAAGCATATTTTTTTGCATTATATACAAAATAAATGTATTTCCTTTTGAAACAATTTAGAATGAACTGGTAAAAAGAGAAGAATTCAGACTCATTATTTACTTTGAAATGTGTCGGCTATGTGAGAGGCACAATTGCTTGTTTTCTAGTGTTTAAGATTACAGGAAGTATAATCATCTTTGTACACTATGCTATTGGTCTCAAGAGGATTAATTAATTTAACAGTTGTAAAAAGAAGAAAACATTTCCCTGAGACTGTTATACAAGCATGTTAAAAATATGTGAACAATTATTTTATAAAGTGGAGAAAAGTCTATAATCAACAACATAAAGTTTAAAAATAGTTCTTTTTGAGGCAGCTATATGTTGTGAGCCATAAGGAGTTTTAGGAAATTTAGCTTACCTATCCATGACAAATACACATTCCGAACAAGAAAAATGAAACTCACCCATCTATATTGTGAGAAGATCTTAAGTGGATTACTAAAATTTTGAACTCTGATTTAATAAGGGCCTTATGTAATACTTACCTCAATTAAACCTCTGAAGGCTGTCCTCTAAGTGGCAGATTTAGACACTCAATCTAGTTCCCTGGTAATTCTGCCCCACATTTATCTTTTACATAACACTAGTGATCCATAAGGGTATTTCAGAAATGTGTAAGGAAACCTCTCCATTCATTCTAACCTTTTCTGTTAATTCCCAGATCTTCTTGATATACTAAGCTGTAGATTGGTTTGCTAAAATTATGACAGTTACTTCCTCCATATTTTAGATAGTCAAATTTCTACTGTGAAGGATAGAATGTAAAATTATTGCTTCTCTGCCAGACACTAGCAAAATTCACACTGATCAAATTTGATTTTTTTTCTCCATTTTATGATGGCTCAAGGGAAATAGTTCAGGAAATAAAAATGGAATGTCAGAAACCTTAAGAAGATGTGGAAATATACTGTAGCCCTCGTCCATAATGTTGATCTAGAGTTTAAGAAAGCAATATTTAGAGAGAACTACATCTCTGCTCCATCACAGACCACGGGGGATTTCTGAAGACCATTCTTGGATTTCTCAGTAGCCTCCTAACTCTTCTTTATGGTGAATCTCTCTTGAGAAGAGTTATGTTCATCTTTGTATCCCAGAGAGGACGAAAAATGTTGACATCTACAAAATAATTACTTCTATTAATCACAATTACTTAATATTTCAAGGATAATAAAAATAGCTGTGACGGGGCCGCCTGGTGGTGCAAGTAGTTAAGTGTGCGCGCTCTGCTGCGGCGGCCCGGGGGTTCGCCGGTTCGGATCCCGGGCACGCGCCGACGCACCGCTTGGCAAGCCATGCTGTGGCGGCATCCCATATAAAGTGGAGGAAAATGGGCATGGATGTTAGCCCAGGGTCAGTCTTTCTCAGCAAAAAAAAGAGGAGGATTGGCAGATGTTAGCACAGGGCTGATCTCCCCACAAAAAAAATAAATAAATAAAAATAATAGTTGTGAAATCTACTTTCTTACAAAAATAGAACTCAATCTAGTTTATATTTAATCATCTTCTTGAAATATAACAGTTTTCTACATAAACTCTTTTTGTCGTTTGTCCTTAGGTTTTGTTAGTGTTGGGGCATCAAGAAGCAAGGTTATTTCTTATTTCTAAGTTAAATTGCAACTATTATATTGCACATATCCTGTTCACAATTTTTTAAAAATGCTATTACATAGGTTAACTAATTTAATCCTCATTATCAATGTAATATTTAACTGCAGTGTCAAATTTGACCATCTTATTGTTCTCTTGGCCTTTACATTTATTTTCATGTCTTTACCAGCCCTGGTCGTCTAGTAGTTAAGACACAGTGCTCTCACTGCTGAGGCCCGGGTTCTTTTCCAAGTCAGACATCACACCACCCATCTGTCATCTGTCAGTTATCATACTGTGAAGGCAGCATGTGGCTGTGATGCTGAAAGCCATGCCATCAGTGTTTCAGATACCAGCAGGGTCACACATGGTGGACACGTTTCATCGGAGCTTTCAGACTAAGACAAACTAGGAAGAAAGATATGACCACCCACTTCTGAAAAATTGGTCATGAAAGCTCTGTGAATAGCACAGGAGCATTGTCTTATATAGCACCGGAAGGTGAGAGGATGGCACAAGAAGACAAGGTAGGGTCCCACTCTGCTCTCTGCAGGATCACTAGGACTCAGAACTGACTGGATAGCACTAACAACAACAACAAAAAATCATGTCTTTAACATTCTAATGAGAAATGTCACAAAGTACTAATCTTTTGTTTATTCCAAATTCTGGTTAGTGAATTGTTGTTAATTTATTTTTTTTATTGTTGTTCTTTATGTTTCCCAAATATTTTGATGATAAAAATTATATTATATGTAATCAGTTAATAATAAGTTATACATCTGTTATATAATTACATAAACTAACAATGCATGTTATATAACACTTAATATCAAATAAGTGTTATATGTTTAAATGAAGTAACTAAACACGCGTTTAACATAAAAAATGCAATAATGAATTTATGTAATCAAATAATAATACAGTCACCACTGCAAAATTGAATCACAGTTGGGATGCTCGTCTGTTTGGGAATTACTTACTGGAAGAGAGGAATTAGAAGTGAATGTGGAAAAAAATGTAAGGAAAAGCTTGTCGTAACTCAAATCTATGACAGTGCTTGTGTTTATTTAACTCAGTAAAGGAGCGTTTTGTCAGATGTGGCTCTATGTTAGAGGGAGTGATACCCTTGTCCACTTCATTCATTTTTTTCCATCTTTATTGAGATATAGTTGACATATAACATTGAGTAAGTTTAAAGTGTACAACGTGTTGATTTTATACACTTATATATTGTGAAATAGTTGCCACAGTGGGCTTAGTTAATACATCTATCACTCACATAGTTACCATTTCTTTTTTGTGATGAGAACATTTAAGATCTACTCGCTTAGCAACTTTCAATAAGGTATATAATACCTTATTCTTATAGATCAGTTTTGTGGCAATAGGAAAATGATGCTATGTTTTTATCCTAAAAGCCCAATTAATAAGCCACAAAAACTCTATCATTATTCATGGGGGCCAGTGTGCAGTAGTGCTTCCCTTGATTGCATCCTCATCCTCATGGTTTCCTGCAATTGCTATTTAGATTTAGAGGCTTCAACCATGTTTGGGAACTTTTGTTTTTTTGGCAAGACTATTCCAGAAATGGAATATTAAATTTCCAACAGGAGATACATACTTAACTGATTTTTTTCCATTGTTGATCAATGGCTGGATCCATTAATTCATTATGTGCTGCAAAATGGCTATATTCTTAATCTGTTATTTACAATTTGCTTATTCATTGTTACAGTTTATACAGAAAAAGCCCAGATGAATGCCTACTTTATTGTTTTCTTAGAGTTCAGAGTTGGTTCTCTAGTATCTTTTTCTTGGTATCTTTATGAATACATGGATTTATAAATTTTGTATTTGTTGTAGGTCACATTAGTGATTGACATAAATATTCAAGGGAGATTTAAACTGACATCACTACCTCTTTGGAGTGCTTCAGCCATAAGGAAACTTCAGGTTGGCTTCTGACTCTTTTGGACATTACACATCTACTCTTTGATTGCTTCCTTCCTCTCTTGTATGACAAGTTTTTCCAGGCTCCTGCTACATTTTTCTGCATTAGAACTGCACTGAGTCATTTCTCCAAAGAGTCCTCCTTATGTTGGTTAGGAAATGTTAAATCAAGATAAGAATCTAGGCATTAGTTGTGATAATTGCCATGAGGTTGATCATCCTTTCTAGGTATTTTCAGTAGACAGGACCAGCAAACTTGTATGTTTTAACATAAAATTCCTATGAGTGTATACTAAGAGGTTATTATTCAAACTCAGGACTAAAGGAATTTTTACAAAACCTCTTTTATATTTCATACATTGGTTACACAATGATAGCCCTAGCTATCAACAGAATTAGATAAAATTGTAATATAACATTAATCTTCTTTGCTTCTTTTCCTCACATTGCACATACAACAGTATTAGAACAACAATGACAGCACTTACCACCCACAATGTCATTCCTACCTAGGAACAATTTTTTAGATTTTTCTATTCTCTTTGCCCTTAGATTAAATTCCACTTGGATGTATAATCCAATTATAATATTTAAAATCTCTTGGAATAATTCTACTTCATGCAATTATCTCACCAACTAAATACATATAAAATTATATTTATTCCAGTTAACTTTTATTTTTCAGAGATTATTTTTTAAATTTAATGGATTTGTAATTATAAAATATTAACATAGTTACAAAGTCAAATATTCAAACTAGATATATTACAAAAAGTCTATCTTCAAACACTGATCCTTCCAACCTATTTCCCTCCTTCTCTAAAAGGAAATCATTTTTTTTTTAAGTACTGTGGTTTATATTTCCATTGTTTATTTTTTAAACATAATCTATGGTGTGTAAAAATTCACATTTTCCTTCTTAGGAAAATATATGTATGTACATTTTCTCATTTTCTTTAACCAATACATACTGAGGACCATGCTCCAGTAGTACATACATATATGGCTTATGTCTTTTGCAGCTGAAATGTGTATATACTATTATTTATTCAAAAAATAATAATGAATATATTTTTTCCTTCTACTCTTGCTATGTTACAAATAGCCCTATAAAGAATTGACTTCAGAATTTGCTTATTAATTTTTTTTACCAGTTTCTTCTTAAAATCATTTCCTAGAATGGGAATCAATGGGGTCAATGAAGAAGTACATATGTGATTTTCTTCGTTATTGCCAAATACCCCACAAGGGTTATCACACTTTATACCTCACCAACAATTTATGAGTCACTACTTCCTCACAGCTTTACCAAAGAAAAATCTTGTCACTTTTTGGGATTTTGCCAACCCGATCTCGGTAATCTCCTGTTCACGTCTCTGGCAAAACTTCCCAAAGTTTATGTGAGACAACCTCTCTTCATCCAAGAAAATTCCAACATATCAGTTTTCTGTAAATCAGGCATTTAATATAAACACACATTTCAAAGAGTTAGTACAAAAAAAAGTAAAATATCTCATTTTTTAATAGGTATTAGATATTGAAATGATAATATTTTGGATATATTGGGTTAAACTGTCTTAAAATGAATTTCACCTGTTTCTTTTCATTTTTTAAAAATAAGTACTAGAAAATTTAAAATTACAAATGTGCCTTACATTTGTGTTTTGTGTTATATTTCTATTGAACAGTGTTGATCTATAGGATTGTCTGCTTCTTATATTCGAATTGCACATATATATGTTAGACTTTTTGATATTGTCCCATAGGTCACAGAGGATCTGTTCATTTAAAAAATACTTTACTTTTTGTTTTTCAAATTGAATAGTCTCTATTAATCTCTATTTAAGTTCACTGACTGTTTTGTTTTATAAACTCCTTTCTGTTTTTCAGCCCATCCACTGAAATTTATTTTAGATAGCATTTTTAACAGTATTTTCATTTAATTCTTTTAGTATATTTAAATTTCTTTGTGAAGAATTTTTATTTCATTTCAAGCTCATTAAAAAATTAGTCTTTGATATTTACCCACATATTTAAAATGTTTGATGTTTCTAATTCCTTCCCGAAGTTTCAGTTTTCCTGCTGGATTTAGCTTCCTTCACCTGAAGAACTTCCTGTGGCTTTCCTGTAGTACAGATGTGTTAGTGAAGAATACTCTTCGTTTTATTGTATCTGAAAATGTCCTTATTTTCCCTTCATTTTTGAACAATAGTTTCACTGTATGGATTGACAATTGCTTTTTTCTTTCAGCACTCTAAAGCTTCTCCTTCATTTTCTGGCTCCATAGTTTGTGAAGAGAAGTCAGAAATTGTTCAAACCATTGTTCCCCGATATTCATAGTATGTGTTCCATCCTTTTTCTCTGGCCACATTAAAGATTTTCTTGTTATTTTTGGTGTTTAGCAGTTTGATTATGATGTACTTAGGCATTTTATTATACATGAAGTTACCTTGGCTTCCTAATAATCTAAATTCATGTCATTCTTCAAATGTAGGGACTTTGGAACCATTGATTCTTCAAAATTATCAAGCGTCCAAGTTGCCGACATGGAAGACATTCTGTAAATTTCTGTAATCCCAACTGCTAATCTTATCAGATAGATAAAGTTTCTCCTTAAAAATGCCTGTTGATTAAAGCAAGAAAGGAAGAAATAATAAAGAAGGGGAAAGGAAGGTGGAAAAAGGAACGATAGAAGTAAAAAGGAAGAAAATAGGGAGTGAAGGAGGGAAGGAGAGCAATAAAGCAGGCAGGCATTCAGAGATAATTTAATTTGGGGCTCAAACTATTGCTGTTCATTAAATAAAGAAAAATACTAATAACATTGGATTTGTAATTAATTTTAATAAATATTAACAAATAGAGAGTTGCTGCTCCTGAGAAAAAGTCAGTCTGTTTAGTGGAAAATCCAGTTGAATGTACTTATCCTTTCATTCTTTGTTCAACACTCTTTTCTTGATATAGACCTGAGTTTATCACCTACACTGTTTGCCTTCTCCCTGAAGAACTGTGTTCAACATTTCTTGCAGGGCAAGTCTGTTGGTAATGAATTCTCTGTTTTTATTTCTCTCTTAGTCTGTTTGGACCGCTATAACCAAATACCATAAACTGGGTGGCTTGAACAATAAACATTTATATATCACAGTTTTAGAGTCTAGAAATGATACTGAACCAAGTGGGCTCACCTCCTGGTGAGTTAAATGAGACTCTACACCAATGGAAGTCATCTCACAAGGTAAAGTGTATTTGCAGCAAATAGGAGGCTATGAGGAATCATTTCCAAAGTCACAACATCCCCAAACAAAGGGAAGCAGGAACTTTTATTTCAGTTGGGGAATGAATATTCAAAAGGGAAAGGTGGCTACACTGCAGATTATAGTAACGAGATTTAATCTTCTCCTGAAAAGATCTTCACATTAAAAATAGGGCAAGGTCATGGGTGTAGCTCTTGTAGGGTGGCTTGGTTAGCTTCAGGGTGGTTGCTGGTTGTGTCTCATTAACACAAAAAAACAACTTGGAAAAACAGTTAAATGCTTCCAAACCCACCCTTGAGTTCCTCAGGGCACTAGTCAGTGATGGAAAGTCTAAGATCTAGGTGTTGTCCGATTTAGTGTCTGCTAAGAGCCTGCTTCATGAACTACATAGTCTTTTCACTATGTCCTCACATGGCAGAAGGCGGCAAGAGGGCTCCCTGGGATCTCTTTAAAAGGGTACTAATCCCATTCATGAGGGCTCCACCCTTACGATCCAATCATCTCTCAAAGCCCCACCTTTAAACATCATCACATTGGGGATTATGTTTCAACATATGAATTTTGAAGTGACACAAAAATTCCAGTCTATGATGATTTCTCTCAGCAAGTTTTTATTTTTCCTTACCTTTTGAAGGATAATCTCTCTGAGTATAAAATCCTAAGTTGGCAGGGTTTTTTTTTTTTCAATGTTTTAAATATTTCACCTACTCTTCCTGCTTTCATAGTTTTTCATGAGAAGTTTGGTATAATTCTTATCCTTGTTTCTCTGTAAGTCATTGTTTTTTCTGACTTCTTTCAAGATTTTCTCTGCAGTTTTCTGCAGTTTGAATATGTTATGACTAGGTTTAATTTGGGGGGGGGAGGGTGGAAGGAGTTGGAAAACATTTATACTGTTTGCTGTTGTCTTAGATTCCTGGATGTGTGATTTGGTGTCTAAGTTTAATTTTGGAAAGTTCTCAGCCATTATTACTTCAAAAACTTCATCAGCTCTGTTCTCTCTTTTTTCTCCTAGTTCCAGTTTTCCAGTTAAGCATGTGTTGTACCTTTTGAAATTGTCCCATAGTTCTTGGATGATATATTTTTTGTTTTTCTTCCTTCTTCTCCTTGCATTTTAGTTTGGGAATTTTCTATTGATCTATCATCAAGCTTGCTGATTCTTTCTGTGGCTATGTGCAGTCTACTAATGGGCCCATCAAAGGCATTCTTTATTTCTACTACAGCTTTTTATTTTCTTTAATTTTGGCATTTCCTTTTGATTATTCCTTGAGTGTTTCCTTCTCTCTGGTTACATTTTCCTTCTGCTCTTGCATGTTTTCTATTATAGCCTTTAACATATTAATCAGTTATAACATCTGTATCATATTTGATTCTGATTTTGATGCTTACTTTCCCTCTTCAGCCTGTGACTTTTCTTGCCCTTTTGCGTGCTTTGCAATTTTGTGTTGAAAGCTGGAAATGATGAATCAAGCAATAGGAACTGAGGTAAATAGGCCTTTAATGTGAAGTTTTATGTTAATCTGGCTAGGAGTTGGGCCGTGTTTAATGTTTTCTGTAGCTATTGGTGCCAGTAGCTTCAAATTTCTCTACTATCCTTTTTTGTGGCTCTCTTGTTGATATTAGGTTCCCCTAAGCATTCCTTTTCAGAGACAGTCTGCATCTTGCAGCTCTTTCATCTGTAATTCACCTGTTATACTGGAGCTCTGTTGATGTTGTGTCAATCTGTGGAGTAGGGGAAGTATTCTATAATGTTATGATTAAATCTCAGGCTTTAGTGGGCCTATGTCTCAGGGCCATGATCTTCACAATGTATCTCCAGTGATAAAACTTTTTTCCACTTTCAGGTGAAACAAGAAGGGGACTGGGGACTGGACTGTGAGAAATGCCATTCCACCAGATGGGATAATCTTCTGGCAAAATCTTATCCCTTGGAATGTAAGCCTTTTTTATGGCGAATGCTCTAGTCATCTTTCATGATTACTCTTCTCCTTCCCCTTCCACAGCCAAAAGGGGATCTTTCTTGGCTCTTCACTCTGAGAACTTGGTGGAATGCTGAAAGCAAAACCCATGAAAATGTGGGCCCTCCCCTCCAAGAATTCAGCCTCTAGGAGTTTCTCACTCTCACACTACTCCACACTCAGCATCTAGCAATTCATCAAAGTCACCATTGAAGTGTTCCCACCAGTTTATGGCAGCATCCACTTTTGCTGGAGGTTAGCAGATCTTGGCTGTGTCTCTCTGGATGAACTTGTCTCTCCAGATTGTGGTGTTTTGGTTTGCCTTGTGACCTCAGCTCTCTGATGGGTACAAGAAAGTAATTGACTTTCCATTTTTTTCTGCCTTTTCTTATTGTATGGACAAGAGTGATAACCGAGATCTTTACACGTTGGAGCAGAAGCTAGAAGTCCTCCAGATGTGCTCTGAACCTATTTCTTAATCCTTTATATTCTCAATTTCACATTTATATTCTTGCATCTTGATTTCACTTTTATGCTCACGACTTAGAGCTTGACACAGACTTGACACATTTCAAGCACCCAATAAATAGGTTTTCAAGGAAGGAGTGAATAATTAATAAATAAATGAAGGTAAAAGGAGTGCATGGTGACTTAAATATAGTATTAAAATATGTATAATCTCCTGAGAACATAGTTGAAGGAGATAGAGAAAAGTCTCTGTACATTTTGGCATCTCTTTTATAGTAAACAAACCAAAGATGCTCAGAAAAATATTGACTTTGGAGCTGAATTTCTTGGAAAAATTACACACTGTGTAGGGCATTCCCTGGAAATAACCAAACTGTAATCACATGATAGGATAAATAGCTGTTTAATTTTAGTACGGTTATATGAACTTAAAAATTGTTGAATATGAGGAATAAAGGAAATATTTGGAAAGTCTAAATTACTGATCTGAGCCAGAAATAGCTAATCACAAAATGTTCACAAGTGTTAAAACTCATTTAAATAATTACACATTTCAGTATGATTCCTGGGAGGAGAAAAAAAAAGTCTGAGTGCTTCAACCTGCAACAGGAATATAAGGAATACAAACATCAATAAACAAAATTATTTTCCTGAACAATTCTGGTTCTATACCATTAAGAGTAATAGTTTGGAAGTTTTAGTGTATTTTGCAGACTGATTTATATATCCACATATTATTAAAAATAAATCTCTCTAAAACTCTAGGAGTACTTCATTTATGTTAAGAGATCTAGATTTAATTACTCTGATTTTATTTTATTTATGGAAGATCTGAAATTGATTTATTAAATGTCACCATTTTTTAATAAAATTTGTTCATGATGTTGGGAAGGAAATTTCCTCTCAGTTTTTAGTGTAAATACAAATAAAAGTAACAAGCTCTCTATGCATATTGTACATGTTCCATTGTGTATGCAGGGAGTTGGGAGGAGGAGGAAAGGGAGATCTGATTTGACAAAATTCTGACTTGTGGGGATCACAGGTCTGTTACTGACACAAGTGACTCTGGCCATTAGAATACAATTAGTTTCCTCAGAAATTGTCCTCAAGGTTTGGGAAAATGTGTTTAAATACTAGGAAGATGTTATTATACTTTGGCACTAATAGCCAAAATCTCCAGAGCCTTAAATATTCTCTGGAGACAACCTTTATTTTTTTCTAATTTTTATAAATGTGTCTTATTTTCTCTGATGAATTTTTAATCAATTCATTAGTTTTCATTCTTATGTACCTTTGTTTACATTGTTTATCCTACCTAAAATGTCTTATTCTAGTTTCTAATCTGTCTGTAATGTCTAGCTGAGGATCTATCCTATCTTATAATGGCCTCATATAAATCTTCCTCCACTACCCCAAGCCCCAGAGAAATCTTCTCTCCTAGTCTCCTGTGCCACACAGTAAAAACAAGTCTCATTACCCTTAAGTTTATGGCACACTGGACTTTGTTACACTCCTGTAAGCATCCTCTCTCCTCAATACACTGGTAAACTGCCATAGTCTGAGACGTCATCTTATACTTGGATTCCTCGGTGTATAATAATACATTCTCTGTGGATTTATAAAAATTGTTTAATAAATGTTTGTTATTGATAATGAAGTCATCAAAGAAGAAATCTTCCCTCAAGGGATGAAATGTTTATACCTAGGAGTTTTCACGACATTTACCTTAGTGAGAGCTTATAGAATTCTCAACCACGTGATCAACTTCATTTGAATTGGCCTGGCTCTTGACTTATCATATTATTTTAGGGCAGTCAGTGTTATCTGAAAATATCTAAACACTTGCCCAGTGACTGATCATCAGAGTAAAATTTATTAGGGTTTCTCCTCTGTATTCTCCCAGGTAGAAGCAAATTACAGTTTTGCTGTAACCAGGTCTATACATCAGTGAGGAAACAAAAAGCTAAATAGAATCATTATCTCTCTAAAGAAGAGTCCAACCTTAACGGTAGGTTTTTCTCTTTAGCGTCTTCATTACCGGTTTACCTGTTTTCTACTTGTTTTGTCTTCCTTCTCTTCTTCCCTATTCCATTTTCTCCCTCTCTGATCCTTTATTCACATTATTTGACATTTCATTTTGTTATTCTCTTCCTGTTTTCAGAACTATAACCAGAAGAAACATTGAATCAGTTAAATTCTGTTCAAGTCAGGATTACTACGCAATCATATAGATTTAATACTGGAATAGGAGATGGTAAAAGTGAAGAGTGGCATAAGAAATAAAGAGACAGAAATAGGGACAAAACACATTATATTCATTTACAGAAAGAAAAACTCAGGAAGGACTGAGACAAAGAATGTTGGTTAGTTGAGTACATGTGGCAAAAGGCCAAACAACTGTAGAGCTTGGGTCATTATTATACTGAATTACTTCCAGTGTTTATCTTAAGCCTGAAGCTGGATTTCTGTTTTCAACCATCGTGAATATTTATATATCATCTTGCTTCTCTACTGCATTCACAGTCAACTTCTTGAGGCAATGATATTTATATAGTCATCAGTGAGGCTGAGCGTATGTAATATGACATTTTAGCCCTTACATATTGAGAAAAGAGGAAATCGATTTTTTCCCCATGCGTGTTCATCATTTCACCTTATTACCATAAATATAACTAAACCAGGATACAAAGATGATTTATAAGATATTCTTTTATTTCATCAGATTTTTAGAAAATATTTATTTTTCTCAGTGTGTGCAAAGTAATAGCTTTGGCTAGAGTTTATCTTACATTAATCATTTCAAAAAAGTGCCCCATTAGTATGTATAATCAATAGCAATAACTAGTATTTTGACATCATTATCTTCATATTTTACCATTGGTACCTTTACGTAATTTTTTTCTTAGTATTTTTGCCAGAGTGGAAGGAGATCAGGAGGCAACAATGGAAAACCGTACAATAGTGACAGTGTTTATCTTAGTAGGATTGACAGAGGACCCCAGATTGAAGATTGTGCTATTTGTCTTCCTGCTTCTCACCTACTTGCTAAGCATCTCAGGCAACTTGATTATCATTACCCTCACATTGCTGGATTCTCATCTCAAGACCCCTATGTATTTCTTTCTTCGAAATTTTTCCTTCCTAGAAATTTCTTATACAACAGTCTGTATCCCCAAATTGCTTGTTACCATGGCAACAGGTGACAAAACCATTTCCTATAACTGCTGTGCAGCTCAGTTATTTTTTGCCTTCCTTCTTGGTGCATCTGAATTTTATCTCCTGGCTGTCATGTCCTATGATCGTTATGTTGCCATCTGCAAGCCCCTGCATTATACAACCATCATGAGCAGCAAAATCTGTATCCAGCTGGTCCTTAGCTCTTGGATGGCTGGTTTCCTCATCATTTTCCCAGGACTCATCTTAGGCTTACGCCTGGATTTCTGTGACTCCAATATTGTTGATCATTTCTACTGTGACACTGCTCCTCTCCTGAAAATCTCCTGCACAGATACACATTTGTTGGAAATGATGAGTTTCTTCTTAGCTTTGGTGACTCTCTTGGTCACTTTGGCATTAGTGATTCTATCATACACATATATTGCCCTGACAATTTTAAAAATTCCTTCTGCCAACCAGAGAAAAAAGGCTTTTTCCACTTGTTCTTCTCACATGATTGTCATCTCCCTCTCCTATGGCAGCTGCATCTTTATGTACATTAAACCCTCGGTCAAACAGAGGATATCCTTAGTGAAGGGGGTTGCAATTCTCAACACCTCCGTTGCCCCACTTTTGAACCCCTTTATTTATACTCTAAGGAACCAGCAGGTGAAGCAAGCATTTAAGAACTTGCTACAAAGAGGTCTGTCTTTATCCAAGTAGAATCCTAATGAAGTCCATAAGGGAAATTTAACTATTAAGGAATTTTGCAAAGGAAGCGCTCGGTTTAGGTCCCAACTTTCTTGTTGCACCATCTAATAGATAATCCTATTTGTCCTTTCACTTTTTTCTGAAGTGTCCTGATGTTTACATTATCTTTTGTTTCTCAATAATGCCTTCCCTTTCAAAATATCAAAACTTTATTTTTCTGTTCCATTATAAGCATTCTCAAATTTGACCCATTCTTCTCCTCTTCTTTCATTTAAATGTACCAAATATTTGAAAGGTTATTTTAATCAATTTTGTATATCAATTCATGAAGATTGTTAATTATTTACATATATGTGAGTATAATTTGCTTTTATAGTTGATTTTTTGTAAAATATTATTAAGTTCAATGCAATTAAATGATGTGACTTCTTTGGGATTTTGTTTTTCCCTGGCTTTTTACGTCCTGATACACATTCTCTATTGTTTTTAATTAAAGATATTTAAAAGAGGGAAGTTGAGATTAAAATAGCAATGTCAATTTTTGTCTTGAGATTTAAAAAAAAATCACACCTTGTTGGTGTAATAAAAAGTATATTATATTTATATTTTATTGTATATAAGTAAATAAATACTGAATTGAATGTGTGTACTACATCTAGGTAACATTGGTTAAGAATAAAATGCAGCCTAGAGAAATCACATTTGATACCTCACCAGCTATTCATTGTTCATATTGGAACTGACTGTGTTCCTTAGATTCTACATCTATAATATCATAATAACCAGTTATTTTATTCTGAGATTTTTTAAGACCAAGTTGAAAGTATAAAATAAAGAGTAATGTTAATTACAAATCTATTTGTTATTACATATATGTAACATATCCTATTAGGAAAACAGCAGCAACAATGTAAATCACATAAGCCCTTTTCTTTAGAAGCATATAATCTAGTTGTAAATAAAAAATAGTCATAACAGAAACCAGAAAATCAAATCAGTTTATTTAACTATACCAAGTACTAGTAATGAGAGTGTGATCATAGACAAGTTTAGTTTTAAAAAGTTTGTGGAGCGGCCAGCCTGGTGGCGGAGTAGTTAAGTGCGCATGCTCCAATGCAGAGGCCCGGGGTTCGGATCCGGGAGCACACCCACCCACCGCTTCTCGAGCCATGGGGTGGCGGCGTCCCGTATAAAGTGGAGAAAGATGGGCACGGATGTTAGCCCAGGGGCAGTCTTCCTCAGCAAAAAGAGGAGGACTGGTAGATGTTAGCTCAGGGCTGATCTTCCCCCCACACACAAAATACATATATATATATTTTAAAGGTTTGTGGAAAAATTGGAGCTGTATAATTTAAAACTATTTAGAAATCGGATATCTATGTGTAACTACCATTTTATAGGAAATACATGGTGTAGATGAGCAGATTAAATGATGTCATAAGAATCCCAACTATCCAATTTTGAATGTGGCATATTCTATACTAAAATAACCCAATTACTTCAACAAACCAAAAGCATAGAAAAAAAAGATGCTAAGAGGAATTATTCTAGATTAAAAAGAAACTGAGATGCATCCATCAAGAAAAACACGTAGACTTCAGATTGATACTAACAACCAAATAAACTGTAAAGTGGCATTTTTTAAGGATTGGGTAACTTAAAATATATAGAGTGTGATAATGTCATTAGAATTATGTTTTAATTTACTTATCTGCTAGAATTTAAATGATGGAGTAATATTTAGGGGTGAAATGATATGATATTTATTGTTTGTTTTAAAATTATGCTCCAAAAATACTATGGAGAGATAGACTAAATAAAAATAATGTAATGTTTATAGTAGTTGAAGCTGAATGATAGGTTCATGGGTATTCATTATACTATTCTCCCTACAGTGTATATTTATAAATTTAGATAATAAATATTTTATAATAAAAATTAGCTTGGGAAAAGTTATGTAGAAGGTGTATGACATGGCTAATGTTCCAATTTACATGATTTTCTTCAACTATCTCCCAATTTACATTAGAAATAATGGATTAAATTATCCATTCCCCTTTCTTACATTTTCTAATATTATAGCAATAAAGAAGACAGTTGTTTTAAACCACAAGAGAAAAAAGGGAAAACCAAAATTGTAGTAATTTTACGAAAAGTCTTACTTCTTTAAGTAATGTTTACTGGAACTAGTACCACAAAATAATAAACCCTTTACACCCCAATTTCTGCAACTATTGCATGTAATACTAAGGACCATTACACAGGGTTAGTAGTCACAGACACACTTTTATTAATAAATAAGACTTCCCTTCCAAATCCCTAAGCACAACCTGCTATAGCCTTGTGATTAAATGATATAGGCTAGAAAATATTATTTAATATTACTTGGATCATTAATAAGAACTATTATTTATTGAGTACTAATCTGTGCCAGGCATCATCCTAGGTGTCTATATATACTGTCCAGATTTTCAAAAAAAGCACAACAACAACAAAACCCTATAACATAAATTATCCTGATTTTATCTTATGAATAAAATGAACTTCAAAGAGTTACAGTGAACTACCCAGAGTCACATGGCTAGTCAGTAAGAGAGACAGAATTCAAATTCATTTCTGCTTGATTCCCAAGGTTATGTTCTGTCCACTACCAGCACTCCCTAACCAGTTTGCAGCAAAGAGTGGTTTACAGGTCTGCCAAGATAGGGGCAGCTTCAGTTTTGGTATAGGGTGTGGAGGTGCAACAAGAGGTTCTCAGGCTGGTTACCTCTGGCCACAATTGGAATGGACTGTAGAGTCTTGTCGTTTTATATGTGTGACATCCCATTTAAAAAGCTTGAAAGCTGGCTAATATGGCAATTACGTACTTGGAGAATGCTTCTTACACTTTTACTGTATGACCTGGTATAGAGTCAAATTGTCTTAAAGTAGATAATTGTGTCGGTATGCTCAGGATATTCTCTCTCTCACACACACACACAAACACACACACACACCCCTCTATCTCTATCTCAATCATTTTATCTTTTTTTGTTTTTGGTAGAAAGACTTCATGCCTGGGTCCATAAACCACAGTTAGCCAAACAGGGCTCTGGACTCCTCATTAGCTCAAGGTTACACTTCTATCCCAGGCTTCACAAATGATCCTATTCTGTCTACAAACAAGGAGCCAATCAGTGTTGAGCATGAAACCAAAGTCAATTCAGTAAAACTCAATTCAATACATTTTTGTAAATGTTAGAGAAGATATTCCTTTCTGTTATAATTAGAGCTATGAAAAAATAAACCTGGGTCTTTCAGGAGGCCATTAAATAAAGCATGTTTGCTTGACTATGAAGCCAGTATAAAGAAAAGCAGAGCCAAGAAAAGAACTGAGGGAGGATGAATACTAATGACTTGATTTGATTTCCTATAACCAACCATAGCAAAAAATAGCATCCTTTGGGATTTCAGGTTGGATTTTCCATACTCATAACCAAAGTGAGTCTAATTGTCCCGTCTAATAAATGTCCTCTCTGCCCCACCCTGTACCTTTCAGCTTTTGGTGGCTTTCCAGACTCTTCCTGTCCTCATGTAGATAGTAAGCCCTAGTGAGCAGAGAAAATGAAATATCTTACTCTCTATATTCTTTGTCTGTTAAGCTTTACCTTAATTGTTATAAAAATACTATCAGGCCAAATATTTCTAGAAATTTGGATGATAAAGGGATTAATCTTTTAAAACTTTATTTTTAAAAGCAGTTTTAGGTTCACAACAAAATTAAGAGGAAGCTAAAATTATTTCCCATATACCCCCAGACCCTATACATGTCTAGCCTTCCCCATTTATAGCATCCCTAGCAGAGTGGTACATTTGTTACAATTGATGAAATTACATTGACACAATCACCCCAAGTCCATAGTTTACATTATGGTTCACTCTTGGTGATGTACATTTTATAGATTTGGACAAATGCATAATAACATTTATATATATATATATCATTATGGTACCATACATAGTATTTTCTTTTTTTTTTTTTTGGTGAGGAAGAATCGTATGTCCATGCCCAGGATCCAAACCTGCAAAACGCAGGCCACAAATGTGGAGCGAGTGAACTTAACCACTACGCCACAGGGCCAGCCCCAATGCAGAGTATTTTCAAAGCTCTAAAAAATCCTCTGTACCCTGCCTACTCATCACTCCTCACCCCTCAAACCCCTGGAAATCACTGATCTTTTTACTGTCTCCATAGTTTTTTCTTTTCCAGGATGGCATACAGCTGGAATCATACAATGTATTGCCTTTTCAGATTGGCTTTTCTCACTTAGCGACACGCACTTAAGGTTCCTTTATGCCTTTTCATGCCTTGATATCTCATTTCTTGTTAACACTGAGTAATATTCCATTGTCTGGATATACCACGGTTTATTTATCCATTCATCTGCTGAAGAATATCTTAGTTGCTTCCAAGTGCAATTATGAATAAAGCTGCTATAAACATCCATTTGCAGGTTTTGGTGTTGACATAAGTTTTCAACTCCCTTGGGTAAATACCAAAATGGATGATCGCTGGGTCAAACGGTAAGAATATGTTCAATTTTCTAAGAAACCACCAAACTGTCTTCCAAAGTGGCTGTACCATTTTGCATTCTGCCAGTAATGAATGAGAGTTCCAGTTGTTCCACATCCTCGTCAGCATTTGGTGTTGTCAATGTTCCAGATTTTGGCCGTTCTAATATGCACGTAGTTTTTTCTCATTGTTGTTTTAATTTATATTTTCCTGATGATATATGTCATGGGTCATCTTTTCATGCACTTATTTGCCATCTGTATATCATCTTTGGCGAGGTATCGGCTAAAATCTTTGGCTTATTTTTTAATGAGGTTGTTTGTTTTCATATTGTTGAATTCTAAGAGTTTTTTGTATTATCTGGGGTAAAAGTCATTTATCAGATGTGTCTTTTGCAAATATTTTCTCCCAGTCTGTGGCTTGACTTCTCATTCTCTTCTCATTGTATTTTGCAGAGCAGAAGTTTTTTTTTAATTTTAATGAAGTGTGGAGTTTGGGCTATACCAAGTTACCTACTCTTCTAATACCTCAATTTCTTCATTTGAAAGTGGCGATAAAAATGATACATGGCATATAGTACCTGTTCTTTATGTATCAGCTTTTATTATTATAAAATGTCATTTTATATTAAGAATAAAATGGGTAAAAAATAGTGGAATATTAATGACACACATTTTCTACATGAAGAATTACTTCTCAAATAATATATTGTAGGCTCCCTTTTTCTAGGAGTAGTAACTCTAAGGCTGATACTTCTCTGAAAACAAACCTGGATCTTTGGGAAAAATAGGACCGCTACTCAAAAGTGTTCCATGTAACCATTACCATTCCATTTTACCACCTTTGCAATGAGGTTGTTATCTTTTCTAAACAAATATCTGTTTACTTGCTTTGCAGAATTAAAAAAGTTAAAGAATACTTCACATAGATGTAATATCATTTTAATTATTATCTAATATAATGATATAATGATATATTATATAATTTAAGTACTATATAATAGTATAATGTATGATATAATTATAATTATACAATGTAACATAACAATATAATGTCATATATAATGTATTATATGATTATTATATGTTATTATATATAACTATATAATATACATTATATTATATAGTTCTTAATATTTACTTCTTAATCAAGGTAAAATCAAAATGAAAATATTATTACATCGTAAAATGAAAACATATATGCTTTCATATATTCTAGGCAAATAAAATACAGATGCCTATGCCTATATTATTAGAAATATTATTTTGTAAAACAGAAAATATTTGTTGCCATATATATAAATATCTTGATATAATAATTTTACAAGAACAAGGGTAACTAGGACCCTTAGAAAACAAAGTTATCTATTATATAATGGTTTTACACGTATCAGTGAGAGAATCATTTCCTGTGTAATATTCTTTTCACAGCATCTATCACATCTCTGTTTCTCACACTATATATCAGAGGGTTTAGCATTGGTATTATAAGTGTGTAGAGCACAGCTACCATCTTGCTTTGCTATGGTGAGGAGATGGCCCCAGGCTGGGCATACATGAAGAACACAATCCTATAGAATGAACTCACCACTGGTATTTGGGGGCCACAGGTAGAGAAGGTCTTACTCCTGCCATGAGTTGAGGGGATCTTCAGGACAGTGGAGAGGATAGAAGCATAGGAAGCCCAAATGTCAGTTGTGGTGGTCATGGTGATGAAAGCAGAGGAGAATAAACAGTACAATGTCATTCACAAAAGTGTCAGCACATGAGATCTTGATCAGGGCTGGGACATCAGAGAAAAAGGAGTCCAATCTGTTTTCTCGACAGAAACGCAAACTGAAGGTGAAACCTGCTTGTATCATGGAGTAGGTGCATCCACAGATACAGGATCCAGTCACCAATGGAACACAGACTTTCTGAGACATGTGCACAGGGTAAAGGAGGGGGGAGCAAGGGACCAAGAACCAATCAAATGCCATGACAGCCAGAAGAAAGCTTTCAGTTGTGACACACAGGGCAAAGAAGAGAAATTGGGCTACACAGCCATTATAAAAAATGTTCTTTTCATTAAAGAAGAACTTAGCTAAAGTGTTGGGAGCAGTGACTGTGGAGTAGCAGGGATCTAAATATGACACTTTTCTAAGGAAGAAATGCATAGGCATTTGAAGTCTGGAGTCCACCTTAATGACAGTTACCATGCTGATATTTCCCACCACAGTGACCATGCAGAGCAGCAAGAACACTACGAATAGGAGGATCTGTAGCTTTGGAGGGGGTCTGAACCCCAACAGAATAAACTCAGTCACCTCTGAGTAAGTCCTATTCAGCTCACTCTTCATAGCTGAGACATAGGTGGAATTGGAGTGATGGTAAAAGGGAAAGAAATGAGTGATCAGAATACTTGTTGTAGTAAAAATAACTAGGAACTAGCATGGAGAAAATGTTATTTCATATCGTATTGTGCCTACAAAACACCAATGAACATACAGAACAGATTACTATTTTTAAAAAGTTTTCCTAATGAAGAATTCAATCTGATTGGTTAGCCTTTTTAGATATACTTATTTTCATATAATGCAGATTTGCTCTCTAAGTGTGTTTTGGAGAAATGAAGATTCTAGGAAAACAGCTGGAAACAAACAAAGGCTTTTTTAAAGTTTTCCTGATTTATTATCTGGTTACTGCCTCCTTTAGGTAACTGCTTAAAGTCGCCTCCTTTAGGGGAGGTTATTTCTCACAGACATTGTAATCCATTTAAGATTTTATTTGGAGTAAAAATCCATTTAATTGTTGGTCTTATTTTATTTTTTAATGAGTATTTAGTTTCTTTGTCAACTATAGAAAATGATATACAAATATTGTGTCTGTCTTTCTTATATTAGGTGAAAGACCAGATCCTAACAAAAGCATCATCCTTTTACCCATTAACCTCATATCCTTATTTCTCTCATTATTTTTGTCCCTATGGTGACATATACTCTCAGTGGCATTGTTCATCTGCTAAAAATAGAAGTTACTCTTGTTTATATTTTCTAAACACAATAAAATCAGATTTTTATTGTTTCCCTCCCTTCCTTTTTTCCCTCCTTCATTCTTTCTGTCTTTGGTCCCTCCTTCCTTCCTTCCTTCCTTCCTTCCTTCCTTCCTTCCTTCTTTCTTTCTCTCTTTTGTTCCCTTTGGATTTGCAGATCAGAATGCAAGCAAAGAATTCTTTTATCTTGGGCAGAGATATTTCTGTCTTTTCAGGAACAGATAAATCTAATTAGAAACACAAAGTCTTGTGTATATGAAAGACAGAGGGCACATAGGACAATTTAAAGATAGCTACAAAAGAAAAAAAAAAAGATCTATTCAAACAAGTTTGCATTGTATTTATTTAGGCTTTTGCTATTATGACTATAAAATGTCCTTAAATAAAATACAGTAGAGAGGTACAGAAAGGAAGCAATTCTTATTCTCATTTTATGAATGGAGAAATTGAGGCGAAAACAGATATAAGAGGCTTCTTGAGAGTCATCAGACTGAACAGCATAGTGGTTGACTGTTCAATAATCTATCATAAAAAGTAAAAGAAAACTGACAAACGAAAAATTCAAAAATTCACATAATAATGAAATGTCTTTTATAATTTTATAATTATAAAAATTCATAATTCTATATATAAAAATTGATATAAATGGATCAATTATAATAAAATTATATGATGTAAATTATGAAATGTTTTATAATATCTCTTCTAATTTTTGTTGTTGCCATTGCTATAATTTCACTAGTTTTCACACTCTTTTAAGACAGGCTGGGACTATGAAAGTATATTAGAATCAATTTGGCCCAGTTACAATATCTACTTTCTTGAAAAAATTAAAAGTTAACAGAATAGTTGAGTGATTGATTTTAGAAGACATAAGAATGATTAAAATAACCTCTGACAGGGCCAATCAACTGCAAAAATGCATGTTTTCCTTACATTTATATTTTACATAAACAAGTTTCTGATTTCAACGGAAAAGTTGAAAAAAAAAAGAAAGATGTCCTAAAGCTGTCTAAAAGAGTAGAGTGTTAAGAATAAGCAAATTAAATATGAGAGATAGTCTCAAGAATGAATACTATTTCTTATCTTAGTAAACTCTCTCTATACGTGAAATTGAATACATTCATGAAGAAATAAAAGTATGAAAAGAAGCAAACCTTTGTTTGACTGGAAGTTTTTCTGCAACATGGATTGCATTTCCTCATTGTTCACATCATGACTCAAATGGCTAACAAGACCAATACCAGGAAAAATTGTGGCTTATCTTTCTCTCCTTTTTTTCTTTTTTTTGGTTTACTGTACTTTTCCATTAATTAAACCAACAAATCGACCTGGGATGGGTCCTGAGGGAAATTCTCTTATGGAGAGGGAAACCAGAGGGGTGGGCATTTCCTCTGCAAGACATTAACTGGAGATTAAGGTCTCTCTCACAAGTAATGTACTTTGTATCATAATGCAAAAAGAAAAATGAAAGAAGAAATTATTAATTAGTAAACTCATCAGACTTATAGAAAGTTAGAATGGCTGTCTAGAGGGCATGAGAACTAACCTTCTACTTTAAAACAAAATAATAGAAAAATACATTTGGATAAGTATTTCATTCTTTTATTTTCATGATTTACATAGGGACACTCATGATTTTTCCTTTGAATGGATTACCACCCTTACTTTTAATAACTAGCATGTTAATATAAATGAATCAATAATATATATATAAATACATGCATACATATACATAATTCTCTAAATATGATATATACACTATAAGACTGCTTAAGACTGCTTATAAAATAATCAAAGTTGCAGCCAAGTCATGGACAAAGTCATTTTAATAATATCTAATTAATTTTTTGATTTGAGAATTACTGTTTTTTTAAAAAAACATTACTGTTAGTTCCAAAATAACACTCTTATCTAAAACATTATGCACATAAGGAACTTCTTCAAATTCATCTGCTGACTTCCCATTAAATTTACAATTATAGATGATGGTAGTGTCAACGACTCATAAAGTTTTCTTAATTTAAACGATGTATTTATGGTGGTGAATCTTCACTCACCTGCTCACCCAATATAACAACAATTGTATTAAAAGGTTTTAGCCTACTTTTAACATTGAGAATTTTATATAATAAATATCTTCTTTTACCTTGATTGGTTTCCTGTTTCTTAGGCCAAAATTAAATCTTCAGTCCAATAAAAGGTATTTCTGAGTCATTGCTCTAAAATGCAACTCTTTGGATCTAAATAAGCTCAATATTTTTTCTCAAACACTTTATAGAGGAATACTTCATGTGAAATAAACTGTATTAATTCACAGTGTACAATTCTTTGAGTTTTGACAGTTTTATGTCATTGAAACTATCACCACATCAAGTTACAGAACATTTCCATCACCTCCAAAAGATTTATCATGCCTCCTTTTAGTCCATACCTTCTTCCAAATCCATTCCCATATAACCAGGGATCTGAATTTGTTTGTATATGCATACGATTATACATATACATATACATAAACACATATCTGCCTACAGTATGTATTCTTGTCAGGCTTCTGTCACTGAGTAAAATGATTTATTTTGAGATTCATTCATTTTGTCATGTGCATAAGTAATTCATTCTTTTTATTGAGTAGTATTCCATTTTCCATTGTGCACATCTACCAAATTTTATGAACTCTTAAATTGATGGGCAATTGAGGTTTTTTCAGTTTTTAGATATTGTGAACAAATCCAATATGAACATTCACATATACGTATTTGAGCCAAGGCCCCCTCTATCCCTCCCCTCTCTCAACTCAGCAGGATAAAAAGCCCAGTTGTTCAGGAAAGTGCTGACAAAAATTCAGGGATTCCAATTCTTCTAGATCCAGTCAAAGGATACCAAATCACCTTGAGAGTGGCAGCCTGCACACATT
Organism: Diceros bicornis minor; assembly: GCF_020826845.1. Lineage (NCBI taxonomy): Eukaryota > Metazoa > Chordata > Mammalia > Perissodactyla > Rhinocerotidae > Diceros > Diceros bicornis. Next base: position 15,135,789 of record NC_080756.1, read on the forward strand.
TCTTATCCTCTGCAGCTCCATGTTGCAAAAGCTCTATTCAAGGCAACGGCGACTAAAATGCCTGGAAATCTCCACCTCTGCCCAGCCCCCATTCATAGGGTGGAAGCTCTACCCCAGTGATGATAGGCCAAGTATAATGGGAAGCCAATTTCAGTCACCGCAGTTCAAATGATAGAGGTTCTATACCAAGAGAGACAGGCTTCGAAAACCATAGGCTTCCGACCTCACCCAGTAACCTGCACATACAGCAGGGGTGTCACTCTGAGAGACCTGGGCCACCGTTCCTACTCCAGTTGCAGAACAGTTAAACACAGGTTTTACCTAGAATGAAAGGCAGGCCATAATAACAGAAGGCTCCAAATTTCTCCCCAAGTGAACTGACTTTATTTGGAACAAAGTATGGGAAAGTTCAAGCATAGATGAACTCTCAAACATAACAAATATTTGGTAATAAGCAATGAAGAGGAGATTGGTAGCTCCATTAGAGCAAAAAGCTAACTTTAGATCAACTAGAAGTGTACCAAAGACAACCGGGGAAGGAGACAGCTAAAAAGGGTCCTTCTGCAGCTGGAACAAACCTCAAAAACTGGTCTTAAAGACTATCCTTGCAAAGGGGAGCAAATTTAATTGGGTCAGGCTATAGAGCAACATATGTCCCAGATGATTTCAAAACAACAGAACAAGAAGAACTAGTGGAGGCTATGTGCTGGGTAGGAAACCTACAGAGGGACAACACTCCACACAATGGCCAGGGGAAGACACAGCCAAAGGCAGCCCTGATAAAACCACTGTCATCCAAGAGTGACTGCGCACAAGCCTAAGATTGTGCCTCTGAGAAGTGACACCAGAGGCTTCTCAGAGCAAACAGAATTCAATGAAATAGTCCAGCAAAGACACTGAAAAATAAACAAGCAAACAATGAAAAAAATACAAAAATTATTTAAAAAAATTATTCTATCATTTAAAGGTACATTAACTGAAAGAATGCGATATAGTTGGAATCATACAATATGTAGCCTTTTCAGATTGGTTTCTTTCACTTAATCATAGGCTTTTACAGTTCCTCCATGTCTTTTCATGGCTTGGTAGCTCGTTTCTTTCTAGTGCTGAATAATATTCCATTGTCTGGATGTACCATGGTTTATTTATCCACTCACCTACTGTAGGACATCTTGGTTACTTCCAAGCTTTGGCAATTATGAATAAAGCTGCTATAAATATCCACGTGCAGGTTTTTGTGTGGACATAAGTTTTCAACTCCTCTGAGTAAGTACCAAGAAGCACAATTGCTGGATCATATAGTAAGAGTATGTTTAGTTTTGTAGGAAACCAACAAACTGTCCTCCAAAGTGGCTGTACCATTTTGCATTCATACTAGTAATGAATGAGGATTCCTGTTCCTCCACATCCTTGCCAGCATTTGATATAGTAAGTGTTTTAGGTTTGGGCCACTCTAATAGATGTGTAATAGTATCTTGCTTTTTCTTTGTGTTTCTTTTGTTAATTAAGACTAACTTTTTAGAGAAGTTTAAGGGTCACAGCAAAACTGAGAGGAAGATACAGAGATTTCCTATATACCCCCACCCCCACACATGCACAGCTTCCTCCATTATCAACATTCCCTACAAGATTGGTATATTTGTTACAATTGATGAATCTACATTGACACATAATTATCAGCCAAAATCCATAGTTTCATTTGGGTTCACTCTTGGTATTGTATATTCTATAGGCTTGACAAATATACAACGACATGTATACATAATTGTAGTATCTTATAGAGTAATTTCACTGCCCTAAAAACTTCTATGATGTGCCTATTCATCCGTTCCTTCACCCCACAACCCCTGGCAACTACCAGTCTTTTTTCTCTCCTCGTAGTTTTGCATTTTCCAGAATGGCATTGAGTTAGAATCATAAAATAGGTTGCCTTTTCAGGTTGGCTTCTTTCACTTAGTAACATGCATTTGCAGTTCCCCCATGTCTTTTCACAGGTTGATAGCTCATTTGTTTTTAGCGCTGAAAAATATTCCATTGTCTGGACGTACCACAGTTTAGCTATCCATTCACTTACTGAAGGAAATCTTGGTTGCTTCCAAATTTTGGCAGTTATGAATAAAGCTTCTATAAGCATCTGTGTGCAGGTTTTTGTGTGGATATAGGTTTTCAACTCGTTTGGGTAAATACCAAGATGTCTGATTGCTAGATCATATGGTAAGAGTATGTTTAATTTTGTAGGAAACCACCCAACTCACTTCCAAAGTGGCGGTACTATTTTGCATTCTACCAGCAAAGAATTCGAGTTCCTGTTGCTCCACATCCTCTCCGGCGTTTGGTGTTGTCAGTGTTCCAGATTTTGGTCATTGTAATATGCATGGATTCTTTCTCATTGTTGTTTTAATGTATATTTCCCTGATGATATATGATGTGGATTGTGCTTTCTTGTGCTTATTTGCCATCTGTATATCATCTTTGATAAGGAGTTTATTGAGCTCTTGTCCCATTTATTAATCAGGTTGTTTGTTTTCACATTTTTGAGTCCTAAGTGTTTTATGTACATCTGGGGTAACAGTCATTTATCAGATGTGTCTTTTGCAAATATTTTCTCCCAGTCTGTGGCTTGTCTTCTCATTCTCTTCACATTGTCTTTTCAGAGTAGTTTTTAATTTTAATGAAGTCCAGCTAATCCATTCTTTCTTTCATGGATTGTGTCTTTGGTGTTGTATCTAAAAGATCATCGCCAAACCCAAAGTCATCTAGGTTTTCTCCTATGTTATCTTTTAGGAGGTTTAGAGCTTTGCATGTACACTTAGGTCCACGATCCATTTTGAGTTCAGTTTTGTGAGGAGTGTAAGGTGCGTGTCTAGCACGGGCAGAATCACATGAGGAGGAACTGAAACTTGTGTTAGTCCTCGTTTCCTCTGAACTCAGGTTTACCGGTTCCCTATAGAAATCAGAGCACTTTGTCATGGAGCTAACCATACATACCTGGATCTGGAGTTGGAGAAGCTGGAAAAATATCCAGGCAAAAATGGAATAATTACAAGCCTGGTGGCTGCCTCATACAAACAAAATAAACCAGCAGATAAGTGTGTGAGCTACACAATGACTTCTGCTTCACTCCACCCTCGAAATAGCCCAAATAATCTCTCTTGTGGTTCACCCTAACAGGAAACAGAGAGAGAAGGGAATTCCTAGAACAATAGTTCAGTCTAGCCAAGTTGAAACAGTACAAAGCCTCCAGAGATGTATTACCAGAGTGCTTAGTGAAACTTGCAGAGTTTATTATTTTGATTTTGGTAGTGATTTCACAGGTATATATATCTGTCAAATATCTTGAAGTCATAAAGTTTAATGGTTGCACTTTATTTTGCATAAATTATAACTCAATAAAAATGTAAAACAAGCAAATAAACAAAACAAAGCCAAACAAAATAAAAAATCCGAGCAACGCAGTCTGAACTCAACTCAGATTCTAGTTGAATTAAGGACTCAATTATTATTCCTTCTAAATACTCCTTTGGACGTCCTAGGATTCCCCAACCCTGTTCATTAGTTCACTTTAACTTTTTTTCTCTCTACTACAGATATACAGATATTTTAGCATGATGTCCTTAGATATTTTTGGTTGGGTGAATTCAATCTTCTGAATAATATGATTATGCACTACACATATATTGCTGATTTTCAAAGACAACAAAATACTTAACACGAAACCTCTAATCAACATTTTTATATTTTTTCCTGAAACTTTTGAAACTGAAATGCAACATGCGTATAATTTTGAATATCGCTTATTACTATTTTGTAGACTTACAGAATGCCTGGGAAATAGATATTTCAGGTTGATGAAATGTTATGCTAATTCATCTTTTCTGCAATTGTTATTAGTTACTAGTTTTCTTCCAGAAAAAAAGTCTTGGTTGAGTTTCAATAGGCTAGTCTGAATTGGCTTTTTAAATTTTGTGTTTGTGTATGTGTCTGCGTGTATTTGCATGTTTTAAAAGAAATAATCTCTATCAATAAAATGTCTAGCTGTATATCATTCTTTAATCTGTCTTCTGATATTGAGCCACGACCACATGTGAAATAATGTTTTAGATGACTATGATCAATGTTTTGATGATGATATTTAAAACAACAAATGGACTAGTGAGTCAATTACCTGTCAATCTAAATAACTGACAAAGTAACAAACTAACTCACTTGTTAACATCAATTATGTGTGAGGCGTTTAGGTGTTTTTTGATGTAATTATGGCTAGGTGCATATGAATTGACAAGTTCTACATTCTCAATCCTCTTTCTCCTCCGTGGTTCCCAGGGTACTCGTTTAGGATCTCTGCTACTTAGTAGATTCTCCATTTTAGATGAATGAGTGAATAATTCAAGAGTATAAACTTGGCTCTAATTAACTATATGCTTTAGTAAAAGTTTGTTAACATCTCTAAGACTCAGTTTTCTCCATCTGTATCTTGAAGTGATTAGAGTAGAAATACTTATAGCCTCTTTAAATTTTAAAATTACCTATGCTATCAATCTGGCCAATGTATTCTGAAAAATTAATATGGATAAAAAAATCTTCAGAAAATGTCAGCTTTTACTTGTGATGGTTACCCTGCCTAAGAATATCAAATTATAAACATTTAAAGTTTAGTATAAAATTAGAAAGGATGTGATTTAAAACTTTAAAATCATTAATACCCTGGATAATGTTAATATAGTATATTTTGTATTCTTGTATGTGCAAACTGGAACAACTAGGCACAATATTAAATTATATAAAATTTGCTATAATGACATATTTCTAATTAGCTTAAATTTGAATCATCCTTTTACCTCTTTCGCACATTCAGTCAAAGAGTTTAATCTGTGTATAAATCATCATGAAGCATTTTCCCCTCAACATTAAAACAGACGTATATTGATATTCTCTTCAGAATTTTCTCATTTCAAATATTGAGTATACCCTGTTCTCATTAAGTGATCATTGTGGAAAGACTCAGGTTTAACTCTGAATATTATAATTTGAAAATAACCGACTTTATATCTATTCACTAATATATTACTTAAGCTACTATTAACAAGCTAAAGTAAGGTTCTCCAGGGTGTGTATTTAATGATTCAGTTACAAGTATAGAGATTAAAGACCATATGGTAATGATAAGAAAAATTCAGCTGTATAAAACAATGAGAAGTCATATTTCCAATCCTGACTTTCTCTCAAACCTTTTCCTTAAAAGTAAGGTACAAATGAAGAAAAATAGTCCAAAAGTATTAAAGCACACACAGAGACACACTCGGACTCTAAAGTTTTAAGAACAGTAAAGTGATGATAAAAAGGCTTACTTAAATAAGTAGTTTTACTGTCTCCAGGTTCAGATAAGAATATTAATGATAAAATATAGAAAATATTTTTAAAATGCAATAATATATACCTACAGTCTTCCAAACATTTATTATCTATTTTGATAATGAACCTCAGATCGTTTCACTTTCTTGAAAAAATCGCTATCTTCCTGACTATGTCTTTGAAGGCTATTTTCACTTGCTTGTTCCTTAGGGTATAGATGAAAGGGTTCAACAGAGGGGCAACTGAAGTATTTAAAAGAGCCACATCCTTATTAAAAGTTACTGCATCCTTAACAAAGGGGTTTACATACATAAAGATACAGCTTCCATAAGAAAGTGAGACCACAATCATGTGAGAAGAACATGTAGAAAAAGCTTTCTTTCTTTGCTGAACAGAGGGGATTCTCAGAATTGTCCTGATGATGTATGTGTAGGAAAGAACCACGAGCATCAATGTGAGGATGAGGGTAACCGCAGCAGCAACAAACTCAATCACTTCTATGAAACGTGTCTCTGAACAGGATAAATGCAGTAAGATAGTGTAGTCACAGCAATAATGATTGATGATGTTGGATGCACAGAAAGGCAGCTGGAGAGTCATTATATAGGGCACAATGACAACTAAAAAGCCAGAAAACCAGGAACATAGGACAAGATGAATGCAGAGTCTCCTGCTCACTATAGTTGTGTAATATAGAGGTTTGCAAATGGCGACGTAGCGATCATAGGACATGGCAGCTAAAAGGTAAAATTCGGTTGCTCCCAGAAGGATGGCAAAAAAGTACTGAGTGAAACAACCAGCAAAGGAGATCGTCTTGTCTCCAGTTCCAATGTTGACTAGCATTTGGGGAACAAAGATAGAGGTAAAAGATATTTCTAGAATGGAAAAATTCCGGAGGAAGAAATACATAGGAGTCTGGAGGCGATAATCCAGCAGGGTCAGAATGATGATGGTCAAGTTCCCCATGACACTGAAGACATAAGCTAGCAGCAGAAAGAGGAAAAGCACAGCTTGAAGCTCGGCGTCATTGGTCAACCCAAGAAGAATGAACTCTGTCACTAATGTTTGGTTTCCCATCAGTAACTTCAGACAAATTAAGGTAAAAATAATAACAATGGTAAAGGTTGCGATAAAACAAAAGGTTTCAGATTTTTATTGAAATATAACACCAAGGTCAAAAACAATTAGAAATAAAATTCAAAACTCTGAATCTTCCTCTACCCCTTATTTTTAAAATGACACATACCTTTTGATGAAAACATTACCACATTTTCCTACTGTATTTGAGAACTAATAAAGTCCTGCTTCTTAGGGATATTTTCAGATACAAATCAATATTTATTTCTCACCATTTTCCCATTTGTTTATATGTTTTTTTCCTATTCTTTGTATTCTGATTTTCATTTCTACATTATTGGATGCTGTCACATGTGCATAGACAAATCTAAAGCGAACTTAGAGAGTAGGTTTTATTTGAGATTTCTTAAATTATCCTTTTAACTCTGTTTATTAGCCAACAAAGTAAATATAATCCAAAGTATGAACTACAGGAATAATACTGAGCTTAGTTGTTCTTCTTTTCTGTTTTGTATTTTTTGCTTATTTCAATTTTCTCATTTTGAATAATATTTCTGTGCACTTACTGACGCTCAAAGCCTGGGTAGATTTTTCTCTTTTTTTCTTTAAAGTCATTCACAAGTTTGTTTTTTTTTGCAGGGAAAGTTTGACCTTGAGCTAACCAATCTTCTTCTTTTTTTTTTTTTTTTCCCTCCCCAAACCCACTGTACATGGTTGTAATGCTAGTTGTAAGTCTTTCTAGTTCTTCTATGTGAGTCACCACCACAGCATGACAACTAACAGACAGGTGGTGTGGTTCCACAACCAGGAAGTGAACCCAGGCCCCCGAAGGGGTGAATACTGAACTTGAACCATTAGACCATCAGGGCTGGCTCTCTAAATCATAATAAATTGTTTGGAATTCATATTACTTACAGTTCCTGGGTCATAGCAAGGGCTCAATAAATGCCATCACCGTTTAGTATAGATATATGGATTAGTCCTTGGTGACATAGTAAATCAAAACAATCTCAGGGATTGTGCTTTCTTGCTGCACACAGGATCTGCCCATCAACACATTACAGTTCCTTAAAAAGTCAGTTCAAGCTAAGGTCTCCATACAATTTTATCTACAACCCCAGTGGATGATAATTATTTCTCTTCTTCTTTACAAAACTTTACCAAAACTCAACACTGGGTCATAAAATCAAACTATTTAGTTTAGTTTATATCAAGTATGTACACTTTATCTGTCCAACTTTAACATAAATGTGTTGCCTACAAGAGCAGGCTCCTATTCCTTTATATTTTTTATACAGATGCCAGAAAATTGCACAGATTTGGTAAAAATTTGAATGCAAAATGTATTTTTGACTTCTCTTTAGACTCAGCCCTAATTTATGGAATGCTACAGAGTATTCATGCATATAGAAGCTCCAGTTAGGTTTATGCATACAGTTCCTCAGTATTTTCTTTTAATATTTTCCACATTCAGATATGAAGAAATATTCCTAAGAGCATGCTTTTTCCCAATCAAGAAATCATAAAATCCTTTTCATTTTAACAATTGTTTCACTACTTACATTGGTGTATTTTCATATTATAATATATAACAAGTTAGCAATAGTCACACATTTCATATCCTTATCAAGGTAAAAATTCCAGACGTATTTAATACAGAAAAGGGGCAGTTTTGCCTGTTAGGAAGAGTTATTGTCTAGTAAAATTATATGAGGAAAATTTCAGCGTCCTAATATTATAACTTTAGCCAATTTTCACTTTGGTAGAAAATTGCATATTTAAAGCCTATAATGTGCTCTGCAGCTACCCAGAGTTATTATATTGAAAATTCTGTGATGTTAATGAATAATTAGATTAATGTATTAATAATGTAAATTTAACTGCCAATTGTAATTATGGCTCTCTATGACTAAATATATTATCTTGATGACTTTAGAATGAGTACAGATAAATGAGTTTGGGAAATTAAAAATTACAAATAACGAATTTTACAAAAATATTTTATATTCAGAGAAATATTAGGACACTACTTCCACTATGAAAAGATAGTTCATTAAATTGTAATATTGCCACAGCTAGTTGAAATAAATCTTGGGGATATGAACAATTGGTAATGATTTTCCATTTCTACATAAAAATAACTAGTGTGTCAGATATTTTGAAGATATCAATGTAATCTTCCAGGTTGAGATCCTAGATATTAAGTAAGACTTAAAATTCTAACTTAGAAAGTAATTAATCAAGCAATTGTATTCACTATGAAAATTAATAATTGGAAATTTTCGTGGTTTAAATAGTAATTTTTTGACAAAACAAAAACTTTGTAGTTGATTCCTACATAATAGAAACACTTTACTGAATGAATAAATACATAAGGGTTCAAAAATGAGAGGAAAAATAACATTTTTATATTAGTAAGCAGTCTCATCATGTATTAAAGATGAACAAAATGATAATTTTTATATAAGAAAAATTTATATCAAGTATATTTATTTTATCATAATAAAAGATGACAATCCTTTTAAATAAAGATTAGTGCCATTAGTGATATACATATGTATAAAAAATCATATGTATATGTATATGGTCATATAATAAATACTTCATCCGAACAGAATTTATTTGGCAAAAATATATTGTCTTCAAAATCGTCCCATTTGCAACAAAATGGATGGGCCTGGACGGTATTACGTTAAGTGAAATAAGCCAGAGAGAGAAAAACAAACACTGTATGATCTCACTCACATGCGGAATATAAAGCAACACATGGATAGAGAAAACTGTATTGTGGTTACCGGGGGCAATGGGGTTGGGGGGTGGGCACAAGAGGTGAAGGGAGACATAAACATGGTTAAGGACAAATAAAAATGTACAACCCAAAATTTCACAATGTTATAAATTATTAAAAATCAATTAAAAAATATATACAGTCTTCAAAAGATTTACTGCTAAGACACTGATAAAAAACGATAAAGTTTATGTGTAGTTAAAAAGGTGTGGAAGAACTTCCCCAATCTCCTCTGAATAACTTTAGTAATGAATTCCTTCTCTCAAAGTAAAGTCATCTCCATGATGAATGATATGTAACTCTCATGTTTAGCTTCTATCTCCTTCTCTGGTAGACCCCAAAGCTTTTAGAAATATCTGTTAGTTTATGGATCATTGTTCTAGATTACATTTAAGAGGAAAGTTAAGAAAATTGAATCTGTGGGACGTAGGAATGGGCATAGTGGAAAACCAGAAAAAACGTGATTTATTTTACCACTTTAAGCTTAATTCGGAGAGTATGGTGCAACATTTTCTGCCTGAAAATACATATAAATGCTGAAATGTTATGTTTTGAATTTTATACCTGTATTTGCTTAAATCAATCAAAATTTTACTTAAAAAAATGTGCGTGCAGTTATGTCAACAAGCATACATGAAAGGGAAACAAACAAAACAATAAGGAGACTATACATCTCTAGTTAAATGCAGCCATCACTGAACCTCTCCTACCTCAAGCAGGTGAATCAGTTCTGCCTTAGATCCAAATCAGCTCTTTTTGTGTCTGGTTGGAGAATATAAAGGTTTAGGACCCATTGGGAAATCGTCCCTGGGCCATCAGAATTCTCTGCTTCAAAATGCGCAGGAATGCCTTGCTTTCTGTCCCAACAGAGATGAGTCAAATTAGCAGATAAGAGAAAACAAAGGCGGTCCTGTTTTAGAGCGTGTAAGCGGGTTGCAATCCTCTGCCAGGCCTTCCTTACCCTTCCAGTGCTCTTAGAATTCATGCATCACTATTTTTCTCACTCATTTTGCTCTATGTGAGTGGATATCTTGCTATTCCTTCATCACCCAAGCCCACCGCCAACTCAAAGGCTCTGCACCTGCTGTGCCATCTTTCAGTGAGGTTCTTTCTCCAGACATCACGTGACTAGCTCTCTCATGTCAATCGGATGTCAGAGTAGGCATGCTTCAGGGGGAGCTTCCCTGACCACGCCATCCAAGGCAGCTGCTACTTAAGCACTGTCTAACACCTTCACTCGCTTAGTATTTTATACATAGTAGAATATTTTATTGTTCACATCACTCCTAAATTGGATTATTTCTTTATTTGCTTAACTGTTTATTGTTTGTTATCCTCACTAAGTTGTAACCTCCACTAAATGAAGGACTTTATTTAAGGCTGGATCTCTGGGACTTAATGAAAGTGACTAGGATATATTTGGAATCTTATATATTAAATGAATCTTGTTTTTTTTTTACCTGAATCTTGTTTCATATCAATTTTCTGTAGGCTTGAGCTATCCCAGCATGTCATCTTGCTTAATCTTTTATAAGGGATCAAAAGTCTTTGAATGAACTATTCCTGTTCTTCAAAGCAACCCAAAGATACCTAAATACAGAAAAAGGTAAAGTTGACAAACCAAAAACAGTTTGAGCAACTCTAAACAAGCATTTGATTTATATCAAGTATTCCAAGTATACTGATCATAAAGCCTTTCTTAAATGGTCAGTTAGCAAATAGATTTCACTATAACATTCCCCATTCAAGGGATAACATTAAAGGAAATTTGTAATCTCTTCCTGAAAAAATTTCTGATTAATATTTCTGATTAAATCATACGGATAAAAATGCAAACATCACAAACAAAATAGTTAACAGTTTTTAGAAGCAAACTAAATGCAGGAAAAATGAAATGCAATGTCAGGATTATACAGTTAAATAAAATATCGCCTTTACAATTATTTTCCTAACTCAATCCTGTTTTTTTATCTTTTGGTGAAGAAGACTGGCCCTGAGCTAACATCTCTTGCCAATCTTCCCCTTTTTGCTTGCAGAAGGTAGTCCCTGAGCTAATAGCTGTGCCAGTCTTCCTCTGTTTTTTGTATGTGGGATGCCACCACAGCATGACTTGATGAGCGGTGTGTAGGTCCACTCCAGGGATCCAAACCTGAGAACCTGAGGCAGCCAAAGCAGAGTGCATGGACTCAACCACTATGCCACCTGGCCGGCCCCAATCCTATTTTTAAAAAATTATATACATGAATTTTAATTCAAGAGTTACATAGATGTTTCTTCTAATGTCCAATTTACGTGTGTAAATTGTCATTATAAACTCAATTTATTCATGAGAAATATATTCGACCAAATATATGTTTAAAAAATCATCAAGTCTATAAGGTAAACACTGTTTACATAAATAAACTGTATAATACATAAACATTCAATGTTTATATCTATAAAGATATATATATGATATATATATACAAAGATACATCATGTGTATATATGCTAAATATATCCGTCTCAAAATTATTGTAATCAATAAAAGGCTTCTATATATACAAAGTAGAAATATGAGAAAATATTCTATGCAATTTTAACTTCTTCCAGATAGCCATTAATTGCTTGCCTGATAACCACAATCTCATTTATTAATGTTAATAATTCCAATATTTTCTCAGGAAAACAGGTCTATTTCACTCTTAAACCTCCCTTGATTCATATATGCATAAGTACCATGCTTTCCTTCTTTGATATGTTATCTCCTCATGTGACTTCTTTAGCAATTAATCTCATATTGTGGAATGATAAGTGAATTGCTCTAATGATAACTCATCTCCCCATTCTCTTGGCCCTTTCTTTCAATGAAAGCCATGTGGATACTGCCAAACTTTCTCAAAGGCCTTTTTCATTGAATTACTTTGCTGTTTGCTTCAACATCCGTATTCTTTGTAATAGCTTACATAAGAAATATTTACTACCTTCTCCGTATGCCTGTGGAAGTTTTAGGCAACTACCAGATTCTTTATGATACATCAGGGTGTTTTTATATACGTACATTCCCTGCAAGAAGGACATATAGCGTGATCTCTTTGCTTGGTAATTATTTATTGAGGATGTATTTAAACCAAATTAAATTTCTAAATTAGATACTCTGTTCTATTGAGGTATAATTCATTTCCAACAAATTTCACATGTTTAAGATATACAATTTGATGGGAATTTGGTTATATACCTGTGAAAAGTTGACCACAATCAAAACAACAAATATACCCATTGAATGCTAAGAATTCCTCAAATCCGTTTTTAATTCTTCCTCTGCTTCTGCCCCATTCCCTCACAACTACCTTATTTTTATAACTATAAGTTAATTACATTTTAGAATTTTACACAGATGGAATCATATATTTTGTCTAATTTCTTTCACACAGCATATTTATGAGGTTCGTCATGTTGTTCCGTGAAGCAATTGTTCATTCCCATGTATTTTTGAGTATTTTTCCATTTTATGGATATACCACAATTTGTTTAACCTTTCTTAGATGATGTACACTTGAGCATTTCCATTTAGGGCTGTTACAAATAAAACTACTATGAATATTTTTTATAAGTCTTGTGCACACAGATGCTTTCATTTTTCTTGGGCAAATATCTCAAAGTAGAATGGCTGGGTTGTATGATAGGTGTATGTTTAACTTGTTAACAAAACTGCCAAATTATTTCCAAAGTCGTCACAATTTTTTATAATCTCTATGGCTATATATGAGTTCCATCTTCTCCACATCCACACTAACACTTTGTATGGTCAATCATTTTAATTTTAGTCATTCTATTGAGTTTGTAATGGCATCTAAGTGTTATTTTAATTTAAATTTCCCTAATGACTAAAGATGTCAAGAATGTTTTCATGTGCTTATTTATTATGGGCATATGTTCTTTGGTGACGTGTCTGTTTAAATCTTCTGTCCATTTATATTACGTTGTTTGTCTTATTATTGGGATGTAAAAGTTCTTAATATATATTAGAAAAAATCTTTGATCTATTTTACAGCCATTTTCTTCAGTCTTTGGTTTACCTTTTCATTTTCATTACACTGTCTTTTTGAGGAGTATAACTTTTATTTTGTAAAGTCCAATTTATTGAGTTTTTTAAATTTTTTCATGCTTTTTTGTGTCAAGAAATCTTTGCCAAATGAATATCACTGAATTTTCTCCAGAAGAGAAATATCCTGTTTTCTTCAGGAAATTTTATAGTTTTAACCCTTATATTTAAATCTATGAACAATTTCAAGTTAATTTTCGCAAAAAATGTGAGGTAAGGATCAAGGTTTATTATTATTTTGTATATGACTAGATATTGTTCTAACACTTTTTGTTGAATTACTAATCTAATAATCCTTTCTCTATTTAATTGTTTGGCATTTTTTTGAAAATCAATTGACCTATTTGTGTGGGTCTATTTCTGGACTGTCTATCTGTTTCATTGATCTATATGTCTGTATGTATACCTCTACCACAATGTCTTGTTTACTGAATCTTTATAAGTCTTGAAAACAGATAGTGTAAGTTCTCCAACCTCGTTCCTCTTTTCCAAAATTGTTTTGACTATTCAAGGTCCTTTGAATTCCCATTAGAATTTTAGAATCATCTTGCCAATTTCCAAAAAAATAAAAAAGACTCTTGGTATTTTGATTAAAATTGCATTGAATCTTTAGAACACTTTTTTCGTAGAACTGACATAACAATATTGAGTCTTCCAACCCATGAACACAGTAATAGACATGTGAACAGAACAGGAAAACAAAATCTTGCACTCAGAGAATTTATATTACCTAGGTGCACATTGATGTGTATTTAAAGAAAAAAGTCATAAGCATAGATATTCAAAGACGTATATTAACTTTATGTGAAAAAATTGACATGTACAAAATTACACGATCATCAGCCTCATCATATACTGTCCTTTCTACTGCTTCCCATCCTCCGTTCTCCAAATCTCTGGAGAGAACTCTGTAATCTGTGACTGACTATCAGTTTCCTGTATTTGGAATACACTTGTTATTCTTTCCATTTGTCTCAAAAGGCAATGAATTATCAGATATATCCTTTGTGATTTCTTTTTCATTCTTGTATTTTCAATCTCTCCCCTAGTGCTATAATATGGGGTTAACATTACACACTAGTTGTGCTACATAATATCCTAATTGATCTCTCTGAATCAAGCCTGTATTTTGTACCACCCATCATCTCCATTCCTCTAATTTTAATGTTGTAATTTACCTGCTTAAAAACCACCCCTTTACCCACATACTATTTCTAATACATTAGCTGGATCTGGATTCTTCTATACTATGGCGTAAACATACGTTTCAAATATTTTTTGCCACTAATTAACTTTGGACATTTTAGCACCTCAAACTAGCAAATCTTAAGTCTTTGGAACATGATGCATGCATTCTCAAATACAAGGTATTTCTAAGGATACCTTCCATACCACACACTGTAGCAGGATGAGGGGAAAATACAGCTGATTTTTTTTTCACTAGCTAGTATTATATTTCCTTTTAGTGAATGAACTTAACTTATTTAATAAGAAGACATTACATCACTCATGACAGAATATAAAGTCGTAAGGATAAGAGTTAAAAATGGGTCAAGGCGGGACAGTCTGGTCACATAGTGGTTAAGTTCACGTGCTCCACTTTGGTGGCCTGGGGTTCACAGGTTCGGATTCTGGGCACGGACCTACACACCACTTTTCTAGCTGTGCTGTGGCGGGCGTCCCACATATAAATAAGTAGAGCAAGATGGGCGCTGATGTCAGCCCAGCGCTAATCTTCCTCAGCAAAAAGAGAAGGATTGGCAACAGATGTTAGTTCAGGGCTAATCTTCCTCACCAAAAAAAAAAAAAAAAGGCACAAGGAAGTGATTGATAAATGAATCTGAAGTAGGAAATGAGTAAGAAAATCACAGTAACATCTCTGTGCTTCATTATCCTTATCTGTAAAGTGGAGCTCATATTAGCACCTACCTCACAATTTACCATGATGAATAAGTTTTAGAACAGAGATTGGCATTTACTCAGTGCTATATATGCATTAAGTTCTGGTATGATTCTCCTCTGAGCCTGCTCTCACATAGTAGATAGGTTCACTAGGGAAGGATTTATCGGCTTTGCAACTGTGCAGTTAAGTGCTATTCAGAAGGAAAAGGGATAGAGGACCTATTTTTTACCAATTGCCAGCTCTAATTTATCCAATTAAGCATTAGAAGCGGAAAGAAAGATATTCGGATTTCTGTTTCTTTTGCATATTTTCACCTGATGCATGAGGGAATTACGATTTTTCTTTTCTATAGTTTTTAAATACAGTATATAGTAAATGTCGCATAATTCGTATTATTAATCACCTTTTTATTATAAACCTCAATGAGTAGATGAGTGTTTTATATTCTAAAAGGTAATGTGTAGAGACTATGCTGAGGGTAGTGATATCTGAAGACTAATGGGGTTGTTAGAATTATTTCCTAACTGAAGCTATACTTCATGCTGTGATCAATGTAGTATTCAGGTCCAGAATGTAAAAGAGTCCAAGTAATAGATAGAAAACAATGCTGGAAACTTGAGGATGGAGTTAATATTCAGGGAGACAGACAGTGAAGGCAGGAAGATTTCAATAAATCAAATGGGTAAAAATAAAGTCAAGTACAAGAAATTGGCTCTGTTACAATATGCGGATAACATTTGTAGTTTCTCTGAACCAAGCTTCGTAGTGCAAACAATTTCAGTTAGATTCAAGAATGGATCTGATAGATGTAATTCTTAATTGCGCTACCTGGAATTGGTTATGCATCTTTTTATCACTTTGCCATTTCTGCATAACAAATCTCCCCTAAACTTAGTGTCTTAAAACAACAAGCATTTATTATTGCCCATGAGTCCATGGTTCAGTGAGGCAGGTCTGCTGATCTGGACTGGGTTCTCCCACATTTGGGGGAATCAATTGTCTGTAAGCTGGTCTAGAGTGTCGTCAGTTGGGAAAGAATGAGCTGTGCTTCATTAGATCTCTCTACTTCCAGCAGGCTATCCTTGTCTTGTTCTCATGAGAATTGTGTGGGTGCAAGTGAGAGAAAAGATCTATTACATGTCTTTCTCCTAGCTTCTGACGGTTGTCAACAACCCTTTGTGTCCCTGGCTTCTAGCTGCATCACTCCAGCTTCTCCCTCTGTCTTCACATGGCTGTCTTTCCTCTGGGTCTGTGTATCCCCGTGTTTCTAAATCTCTCTCTCCTTATGTAATGACACTACTCCTTGGATTTAGGGCCCACCCTAACTTAGCATAACCTCATCTTAAGCTGGTTACATCTATAAATGCCCTTATTTCCAAATAAGGTCACATTCACAAGTATTCCAGGTTAGGACTTCAACATATCTCTTTGAGGGTGACAGAATTCAGTTCACTATAGTGATCATATATATTTTGTGGAAGGTGCCTTAGAGAAATCAAATACTCTAATTATCGTTAGAAACATAAGACTGTAAATTCATAAAATACATAAAAGCCCAATCTATAAACAAGTGTATGAGAAAAAGAGAAAATGCCAATTGACATGCAAACCAACTAAGCTTCATTCTTTCTTTTTTCCCTCCACTATCTGCATTCCCTTGTCAGGAACAAAGCATGCTTCTTTTTCAACTTAAATTAAAACTGCTTTTGCAAATTTGCCCATGAAAATTCCTAACCCGTCTCCCAAATATTTTGCCATTTATAGACCATATCTTATTATTTATTGTTGTCAGATTTTTGTATCATGTAATTTTAGGACCTTCTCCTTTATAGATGATCAAAGTGAATGTCAGATAGTTTGTATCTTCACCAAGGTCTCCGAGACAGTTAATGAAAGAATCAGAAATAACACGTAAGTTATTATTTTTATTTTATTTTATTTTCAGACTTCACTAGTTTTATTTATTTTCTTCCAGTTTCATTGAGATCTAATTAACATATAACACTGTATAAGTTTAAGACACACAGCATAATGTCTTGATATATAGATTGTGAATTGGTTACCACAATAAGTTTAGTTAACATCCCTCACCTCATATAGTTAAAGAAATTTTTTTTCTTGTGATGAGAACTTTTAGGATTTACTTTCTTAACAACTTTTGCATATACCATACGATAGTTTTATCTATAGTCATCATGTTGTACATTGCATTCTCAGTATTCACTTATGACCAGAGGTTTATACGTTTTCACCACTTTCAGCCATCCCCCACCCTTATGCCCTGCTCCTGGTAACCACAAATCTGATCTCTTTCTATGACTCTTCCTTAGATTCCACATATAAGTGAGATCCTGCTGTATTTGTCTGTCTGACTTATTTCACTTGGTATAATGTCCTCAAGGTCCATTCATGTCACAAATGTCAGGAATCCTTCTTTTGTGTGGCTGAATAGTACTTCACTGTGTGTGTGGGGGGGGTGCCCACATATTTATTTATTTATATCACATTTTCTATATCCATGCATCTGTAGATAGACACTTAGGTTGTTTCCATGTCTTGGCTATTATAAACAATGCTGCAATAAACATGAGGGTGCACATGCCTCTTCGACATAGTGATTTTGTTTCCTTTGGATATATATATCCAGATGTGGAATTACTGGAATGTATGGTAGCTCTATTTTAAATTTTTTGAGGATGCTCCGTACTGTTTTCTATAGTGGCTGTATCATTTTACATTCCCATCTACAGTGCACCAGGGTGTCCTTTTCTTCACATCCACACCAATATTTGTTATCTCTTGTCTTGTTGATAGCAGCCATTCTAACAGGTGCGAGGTGAGAACTCATATTGGTTTTGATCTCATTTCCCTAATGATTAGTGACATTGAGCACCTTTTCATGTACCTGTTGGCCATTTGAATACTTTCTTTGGAAAAATGTCTATTCATGTTCTTTGCCCATTTTTCAATTGGATTATTTGGGTTTTTTGCTATTGAGTTGTATGAGTCCCTTGTACATTTTGGATATTAACCCCTTATCAGATATATGATTTACATATATTTTCTCCCATTCCATGGGTTTTCTTTTCATTTTGTTGATCATTTCTTTTGCTGTGGAGAAGCTTTTTAGTTTGATGTAGTCCCACTTGTTTATTTTTTGTTTTATTGTATTTGCTTTAGCTGCCATATCCAGAAATGATTGCCAAGACTGAAGTCAAGAAGCTTTTTCTCTGTTTTCTTCTGGAAGTTTTATGGTTTCAAGTCTTACACTGAAGTCTTTAATCAACAACTTTGTTGTTCCTTAGGCTGTATATGATGGAGTTTAACATAGGAGTGACGACAGTGTAGGACAATGACACTAGCTTCTTGCTGTCGGGGACTGGTGGAATTTGGGCCGTAGGTCGGTCAAGCTGGCTGTTCCATAGAAAAGAGATATCACAATAAGCTGTGATGAACAAGTGGAGAATGCTTTCCGCCAGCCAGTAGCAGAGGGCATCCCCAAAATGGTTGTGATAATGCGGGTGTAGGAGAGCAAAATGAGGGAAAATGGAAACATAATAAATAGTAGTATGAAAGTGAGTCCTTGCGTTTCATACATAGATGTATCCTGAGTGACCAGTTTCAATATTGGGGGACCATCGCAAAAAAAGTAGTCTACAGTATTTGGTCAACAGAAAGGAAGGGCCATCATCCAAGCTATCTGTAGCATAGAGACAGGAACACCAGACATCCAAGAGAATGCTGCCATCCACAAGCATAGGGACCTATTCATTATGACTGAATACTGGAGAGGGTTACAGAGGGCCACAAAGTGATCATAAGCCATCATAGAGAGGAGGAAACATTCAGAGCTGCCAAAGAAGAATAAGTACATTTGGGTACCACAGCCTACAAAAGAGATGAGTTTTCTTGGGGACACTAGAACTACCAGCATCTTCGGCACCATGACCAAGGTGAAACAGACTTCAAGAAGTGATAGGTTTCAGAGAAAGAAGTACATGGTTGTGTGAACAGCGGGATCCACACTGGTAACTGTGACAATAAGGAAGTTGCCTGACAAGGTGACCATATAGATGACCAGGAAGAAAACAAAAAGAGAAACTTGCATCTCAGGGTTGTTTGTAAAACCAAGAAGAATAAATTCAGTGACTCTGGTGTGATTTTCACAAGTCATATCTTAGACTAATTTCTCTCTAGGCATCAAAGTATGTGACTATCAAAGGATAGTCTTAAATATAGATGTAATCTCAAAAATATCAATAAAAGCACCTCTGATGTCAGTTGTCTTACCATTCTATTTCTCTGAAGCACAGGGAATGTTTTCAATAAGATAAAATCAAGGGAAAAGAAATATTTTGCATGAATTCTACTAATTGCTGATCATCTAAGGTGCAGTTTTTCTGTCATCAACAGTCATAGTCTACAGTTGATATTCTTCATCAGATGCCTGCTAGTTTTCAGGATTAAGTATAAATAGTTTAGATTGATCATATTTAAAATAAAACCATCTACTAATTTTTAAAAATAAACCCAGTTGTTTGATTTCATATTGTTGAATTCTAAGTGTTTTTTGTATATTTGGGATAATATTCATTTATCAGATGTGTCTTTTGTAAAAATTTTCTCTCAGTCTGTGGCTTGTCTTCTCATTCTCTTGACATTGTCTTTTGCGGAGAAGTTTTTAATTTTAATGAAATGTTGTGTTTTGGCTACATCAAGTTACTGAATCTCCTGGTACATCAATTTCCTCATTTGAAAATGGTGATGAAAATGATACATGGCATAGAGTACCTATTTTTTATGTATCGGCTTTTATTTTTATAAAATACATAATTTTATCTTAAAAAAAATGGAAAACAAAAATTAGTGGAATGTTATTGACATACATTTTCCATATGATGAATTGCTTCTCAAATAATATACCATGGGCTCCCTTTTTATACGAGTAGTAACTCTAAGGGTGATACTCCTTGAAAGATAAACCTAGATCTTTGGGAAAGAATAGGACCTTTACTCAAAAGCGTTCCATGTAACCATTACCATTTTGTTTTGTCACATTCGCAATGCAGCTGTTATCTTTTCCAAACAAATATCATGCACTAGCTTTCTAGAAGAAAAAAGTTAAAGAATACTTCACACAGATGTAATATTATTCTAATTATTACATAGTAACAGCTCTTAATATTTACTTCTTAATCAGGGTAAAATTAAAATGAAAATGTTAGCACCACAACACAAATTAAGAATATATGATGCTTTCATATATTCTAAGCAAATAAAATAATGATGCATATACCTACATTATTAGAAATGTTATTTTGTAAAACTTAGAAAAATATTTGTTTCCATATATATAAATATCTTGATATAATAATTTTACAGGAACAAGGAGAACTAGGACCCTCAGGAAACAAAATTGCCTGTTATATAATGGTTTTACACATATCAGTGAGAGAATCATTTCCTGCGTAATATTCTTTTCTCAGCATCGTTCATATCTCTGTTTCTCAGACTATATATTAGAGGGTTTAGCATTGGTATTATAAGTTTGTAAAAAACAGCTACCATCTTGCTTTGCTCTGGCAAGGAGATGGCCCCAGTTTGGGCGTACATGAAGAACACAGTCCCATAGAATAAACTGACCGCTGGTATATGGGAGTCACAGGTGGAGAAGGTCTTACTTCTGCCATGATTCAAGGGGATCCTCAGGACACTGGCGAGGATAGAAGCATAGGAAGCCAAAATGACAGTTGTAGTGGTGATGATGTTGAGAGCAGAGAGAATAAACAGTGCGATTTCATTCACAAAATTGACAAAACATGAGATCTTGATCAGGGCTGGGACATCACAGAAAAAGTGGTCCAATCTGTTTTCTGCACAAAAACACAAACTGAAGGTGAAACCTGTTTGTATCATGGAGTTGATGCATCCACAGATATAGGATCCAGTTACCAATCGAACTCAGACTTTCTGGGACATGTACACAGGGTAAAGGTGAGGGGAGCAAATGCTGAGAATCGATCAAATGCTGTGACAGCCAGGAGAAAGCTTTCAGCTGTGACAAACAGGGCAAAGAAGAAAAAAATGGGCTGTGCAGTCATTGTAAGAAATGTTCTTTACATTTGACAATAAGTTGGCTAAACTTTTGGGAGCAATGACTGTGGGGTAGCAGAGATCTAAATAGGACAAGTTTCTAACAAGAAATACATAGGCATTTGAAGTCTGGAGTCCAATTTAATGACAATTATCATGCTGATATTTCCCACCACTGTAACCATGCAGAGCAGCAAGACACTAGGAAGAAGATATCTGTAGCTTTGGAGGAGTTCTGGACCCCAGCAGAATAAACTCAGCCACTTCTGAGTAATTCCTCTTAAGCTCGTTCTTCATAGCTGAGACATAGTTAGTACTGGAGAGATGGTAAAAATGAAAGGAATGAATGATCAGAATACTTTTTTTAGTAGAAATAAATAGGTACTAGCATCGAAAAAAATCTTGTTTCATGTCATATTGTACCCAATATTTTACAAAACACCAATGAACATAAAGAACAGATTACTATTTTTAAAAAGTCTTCCTAGTGAAGAGTTCAGTCTGATTGGTTAACCTTTTTAGATATACTTATTTGCAAATAATGCAGATTTGCTCTCTAAGTGTGCTTTAGAAAAATGAAATTTCTAGGAAAATGGGCCGTATCAATTACAAAAATGCTGGATTCCTTAAATTCATATTTTACATAAGCAAGTCTCTGATTTCAACACAAAAATTGAAAAAAAAAGATGTAGCTAAAGGTATCTAAAAGAGAAGAGTGTCGTGAATAAAGAATTTAAATATAAGAGATAGTCCCAATGATGAATACTACTACTTATCTTAGTAAACACTCTACTATATGTGAAATCAAGTACATTCATGAAGAAAGAAAAGTATGAGAAGAAGGAAACCTTTGTTTAACAGGAAGTTTTTTCTGCGACATGGACTGCATTTCATCATCACTTTCACTTCATGACTCAAATTGCTAAGATGAACAAGTACTAGCAAAAATTGTAGCTTATGTCTATCTCTCTTTTTTGTTTTTTGGATTACTGTACTTTTTCATGGATTAAACCAACAAATCGACCTGGAGTGGGTCCTGAAAGAAATTCTCTCGTGAGGAGGGAAACCAAAGTGGATGACATTTCCTCTGTAAGACATTAACTGGGGACTAAGGTCTCTCTCACTAGTAATGTACTTGGTACCATACTGCAAAAAGAACAATGAAAGAAGAGTTTATTAATTAGTAAATGCACTAGACTTTTAAAAAGTAGAAGGGCTGTCTAGAGGACATGAGAACTAACCTTCTACTTAAAAACAAAATAATAGAAAAACGCTTGGTTGAGAAGTACTTCATTCTTCTTTTATTTTCATGATTTACACAGAGAGACATTCATGATTTTTCCTTTGAATGGATTACAACCCTTACTTTTAGAAATTCATTTCTTGTCTTTGCTGTAAATACATCATACTTGTATTGAAAGAAAGTTAATATAGAAAACAAACTAGATACTCAACGGAAGAGTTGGAAAAACAGAGGAGATTTTGAAGTAACATAGAGATTAGCAAGAACAGGCAGTCCTACCTCCATCTACGATTTCAAGGCACAAGAATAGGTGGTGTTAAAAGGTCCTAGAAGCCTAGGAATTTCTTCAAGAGTGTGAACCATGTTGGGGTTTGCCCACTAGGTGCTAGAACCAAATAGGGAAACACTACAAGAAGTATATTGAAAGAGAATAAAATTCCCTGTTCATACAGTCTCAGTTCTGCCATTGTCCTGTGAAAGCACCATAGACAATAGGTCAAAGCGTGAGGGCAACTGGATTTGGCCCACAGGCTATAGTTGGATGACCACAACTCTGGAATGTACAAAGATTCCTCAGCTAACATGTTGGGAAAGAATCTTACATGAAATTCAAGACTTTCCACTGTCATGTTCTGTGTGTTTCAAAATATTACTAGAGATCCTAGTTCATTCTGATATTTCCCTTTAACTAGAAGAACTTTCTTTGGTATTTTTCATAGTGCAAATTTGGCATAATGCATTCTCTTAGTTTCCCTTTATCTGAAAAGTTTCTGATTTTGCATTCAATTCTGAAGTGTATTTTCCTGGGTATAGAATTTTGGTTTGGTCTCCCTCCTATCTGTAAGCACTTGAAAGGTGTTGGTCCATGGTCTTCTGGTTTGAATTGTTTCTGACAAAAGTCTATGCTCTAACTTGTATTTGCTTGTACCTAAAGTCTCTTTTTCCCTCCTGCTATGTTGCCAACGTTCTCCTTTTGACTTGTTTTAAGAAATTATTTTCTGATGTGTCTTTATTTGGATTTCTTTCTGCTTATCCTGCTTGAGTTTTTGTGAATTTTCTTGAGTCTGTGTGTTTATAATTATCACTAACATTGAAAAAATTTTTGCCCATTATAATTTCTAATATTTTTCTGGTCTCTCTTCTTCCAATTATATTAGTAATATTTTCTTAGTTCTCACTGAATATCTGTAATTTTTTTTTTCTTTTTAACTCTATGCTTGTGTTTCATTTGTTTCTGTTTCTATGAGTTCAAGTTTAAAATCTTTTCTTCTTGATTTGTTTCCTTTTTCTCAGGAATTACAGTCATTCACTGCTTATTGTCCAATATCTGAAAATAGTTGGTTTGTATATTTTCTCTAAAGTTAGTTTTTTGTCATGGAAAGCAAATCTTGTGGTAGTTATTCTTTAGGAGAAGATGTGAAACATCGTAAATTCATTATTTTTTAAATGTTAAATGATATTTAATTTTTTAGTATAAACACCACTTCTATGATTTTATTATTCTTTATATTTTGAAATATTTTATTTGTTAATATTCTGTTTAGAATTTTTGAAGTTAAATATATGAGAGAGATTTTTATTTTGACACTATGAGACTTAACGGCAGACTCACAAATAGTGTCAGGAAGTATTTCCTTTATCACTATTCCTGAAAGAGTTTATGTACGAATAGTCTTATTCCTTTATTAAATGTTTGGAAGTAAACACTGGTGAACCATTTAGGCAAGGACCATTCTTCATGGGAAGGTTATTTATAAAATTTAATTTCTTTAATAGGTACTTTAAAATTTATATATTTTGTGTGTGTGTGAGGAAGATCAGCCCTCAGATGTGAGCTAACGTCTGCCAATCCTCCTCTTTATTGAGGAAGACTGGCCCTGGGCTAACATCCATGCCCATCTTCCTCCAGTTTATATGTGACGCTGCCACAGCATGGCCAGACAAGCGGTGCGCACCGGTGCGCGCCAGGATCGGAACCAGGGAACCCTGCGCCGCCTCAGCGGAGTGCGCACATTTAACCCTTCTGCCACGGGGCTGGCCCAATATATTTCTTTTTTATATATCATTTTGTGCTATTTAAAATATTTTTATTTAAAAATCATCAATATTGGTAAAAATATTGTTTATTACATACTTTTTTTTTAATAGTAGGAGAATCTATAGTGATATCCCATTTTTATCCCTGATGCTTGTGATTTAATGTTCCCAGTTTACCTTTGCCAAGTTGGCTACGGTTTTAAACATCTTACTAATCGTTAAAAGAATCAAAGTGAATATCCTATATTATCCATATTTTCTTTATTTCACTAATTTTTATCTAATTTATTTACTTTTGTTTTGTTTTGACTTGCTGTTTTCTTTTTGCATTATCAAGGTAGAAGATTAATCTAGATGTTCCTAGCTTTCCCCTTTATACTATTTACCTATGAGGCTTTGTATAGTCCTCTAAGTACTTCTTTTTCTGCATCCCAGAATTTTGGATATATCATAATTTATTATGATTTCATTTGATTTCTTTTTTATCCATGAGTTTTTAGGAACTGTTAATTTTTAATGTCCATACTCATCGAGTTTTCTAGTTTATCTAGATTTCAATCTTCTAACTTTATTGAGGGTTTCTTTATGTCCCATCTGTTGTGAATGCCAGTAAGTATTTCTTATATATTTATAAGCAGTAGCATGGTGTAATTGCTAATGCTGTTGTGTGAAGTTTAAAGATGAGAAACAGTATATTGGAATCTGGTACATTTTATATATACACAAGTCCACCCCATGTGCTTTCTAGTTGGAGATATTGGAAAGTTAAAATGTCTGTTGCTACTAAGGTTTTTAACACCGATTTTGTTCTACCAATTAGATCCATACAAACTCAGAATTTGGAAGGGGATCAACTTTGTGTTCTTTTTGACCCTTTATACCAGTTAGGAAGGTTGTGGAAACAGGTGGGCTTTTTCTGCAGGAGTATTGAATCCCCAACTTCCTAAAGAAGCAATTTTGATGGATGAGGCAGTAGTGACATCTTTTTGCATCTATATATCTGATCCCTGGATCAGAGATATGGTGCTGTGTTTTTAAATCATACCTTCAGTGGTAGCCCTCTTTGTGAATGAATCCTATGTTTCTCTAAGGGTCATTACAAGAGTGTCAGCCAGAAGTTCCTCCAGCCCTTCCTAATTTGATAAGCCTCAATTCACCTTAATGAATATTTTCCTGTTTAAAGTACTTAAACTGCTTTCTTTTCCAACATTGACAGAACTTTTACTAATACTGTTATAATAAGGAGAAGTTCTGGCCCCATGTCATTTTGCTATCTATACACAAAAAAATTCCAGAAAAAATCTAGAAATAATTGTCAATTAAAAGAGGGATTTTCTGGAAATAGGATTACAATTAATTTATGGAAATATTGATGAAAACAATTACATCCCTAAAATATTAGGCTCCTTAAATAGAGTATTATGTCTCTGGTTTAAATGTAATCTTTTAGTCACATGGAAGTTTTTCAAGGAATTTTTTTTATGGATAGATTTTCACTTCTGTAGTTCATTTTTTTTTTCAGGGAAAGATTCACCCTGAGCTAACATCTGTTGCCAATCTTCCTCGTGTTTTTCCTCCCCAAAGCCCCAGTACGTAATTGTATACCCTAGTTGTAAGTTGTTCTGGTTCTTCTATGTGAGCTGCCAACACAGCACGGCAACTGACATATGAGTGATGTGGTTCTGCAATGGGGAAGTGAACCCAGGCCACCGAAGCTGTGAGTGCCAAACTTTAACCACTAGGCAACCAGGGCTGGCAAGGAATATTTGAATATAGATTTAAAATAATTTTCTTTAATAAATTTAAATGTAAATAAATATATTTAAAAAGTATTATAAATATTTTAACAAGGATTTTTTTTTAATTTTTTGTTTACTGGGGTAACATTGGTTTATAAAATTGTATAAATTTCAGGTGTACATCATTATACTTCTATTTCTGCATGGATTACATCATGTTCTCATGTTCATCACCCAAATACTAATTACAATCTATGACCACACACATGTGCCTAATTCACACATTTTGCCCTCCTCCCCACTACCCCCTCTGGTAACCACCAATGCAATCTCTGTCTCTACATCTTTGTTTGTTGTTGTTATTATCTACTACTTAATAAGTGAGATCATACGGTATTTGACCTTCTCCCTCTGACTTATTTCACTTTGCATAATACTCTCAATGTCCATCCATGTTGTCACAAATGGCTGGATTTCATTGTTTCTTATGGCTGAGTAGTATTCCATTGTGTATATATACCACATCTTCTTTATCCATTCGTCTCTTGATGGGCACTTAGGTTGATTCCAAGTCTTGGCTATTGTGAATAACACTGCAATGAATACAGGGGTGCATGTATCTTTATGCATTGGTGTTTTCAAGTTCTTTGGGTAAATACCCAGCAGTGGAATAGCTGGATCATATGGTAGTTCTATCCTTAATTTTTTGAGGAATCTCCATACTGTTTGCCGTAGTGGCTGCACCAGTTTGCACTCCCACCAGCAGTGTATGCGAGTTCCCATCTCTCTACATCCTGTCCAACACTTGTTGTTTCCTGTCTTGTTAATTATAGCCATTCTGATGGGAGTGAGGTGATATATCATTGTAGTTTTGATTTGCATTTCCCTGATAGTTAATGACGTTGATCATCTTTTCATGCACTTGTTAGCATCTGTATATCTTCTTTGGAGAAATGTCTGTTCAGGTCTTTTGCCCATTTTTTAATTGGGTTGTTAGTTTTTTTGTTGTTGAGATGCATGGGTTCTTTATATAATTTGGAGATTAACCCCTTATCAGATATGTGGTTCGCAAATAACTTCTCCCACTTGTTAGGTTGTCTTTTCATTTTGATGATGGTTTCCTTTGCTGTGCAGAAGATTTTTAGTTTGATGAAGTCCCATTTGTTTTTTTTTTCTATTGTTTCTCTTGCCTGGTCAGACATCGTGCTTGAAAATATGTTGCTAAGACCGATGTCGAAGAGCACATTGCCTATGTTTTCTTCTAGAAGTTTCATGGTTTCAGATCTTACATTCAAGTCTTTAATCCATTTTGAGTTAATTTTTGTGTATGGTGTAAGGCAATGGTCTACTTTCATTCATTTGCATGTGGCTGTCCAGTTTTCCCAACACCATTTGTTGAAGAGACTTTCCTTACTCCATTGTATGTTCTTGGCTCCTTTGTCGAAGATTAGCTGTCCATAGATGTGTTGGTTTATTTCTGGGCTTTTGATTCTGTTCTATTGATCTGTGTGTCTGTTTTCGTGCCAGTATCATGCAGTTTTGGTTACTATAGCTTTGTAGTATGTTTTGAAATCAGGGAGTGTGATACCACCAGCGTTGTTCTTTTTTCTCAGGATTCCTTTAGCTATTCGGGGTCTTTTATTGTTCCACATAAATTTTGGGATTCTTTCTTTTGTTTCTGTGAAAAACATTGTTGGAACTTTGATAGGGATTGCATTGAATCTATAGATGGCTTTAGGAAGTATGGACATCTTAACAATGTTAATTCTTCCAATCCAAGAGCATGGAATATCTTTCCATTTCTTTGTGTCTTCTTCAATTTCTTTCAGCAATGTTTTATAGTTTTTGGTGTACAGATCTTTCACCTTTTTGGTTAAGTTTATTCCTAGGTATTTTATTCTTTTTGTTGCAATTGTAAATGGGATTGTATTCTTAATTTCTCTTTGTGATACTTCGTTGTTAGTGTATAGAAATGCAACTGATTTTTGTATGTTGATTTTGTATCCTGCAACTTTACCATATTCGTTTATTACTTCTAAAAGTTTTTTGGTGGATTCTTTAGGGTTTTCTATATGTAAAATCATGTGATCCGCAAATAATGACAGTTTCCCTTTTTCCTTTCCAATTTGGATCCTTTTTATTTCGTTTTCTTGCCTGATTGCTCTGGCTAGGACTTCCAATACTATGTTAAATAGGAGTGGTGACAGTGGGCATCCTTGTCTGGTTCCTGTTCTTAGAGGGGTAGGTTTCAGTTTTTCCCCATTGAGGATGATATTAGCAGTGAGTTTCTCATATATGGCCTTTATTATGTTGAGGTCCTTTCCTTCCATACCCATTTTATTCAGAGTTTTTATCATAAATGGATGCTGTATCTTGTCAAATGCTTTCTCTGCATCCATTGAGATGATCGTGTGACTTTTATTCTTCATTTTATTAATGTGGTGTATCACGTTGATTGATTTGTGAATGTTGAACCATCCCTGCATCCCTGGAATAAATCCCACCTGAGCATGGTGTATAATCTTTTTAATGTATTGTTGTATGCGATTTGCTAGTATTGTGTTGAGGATTTCTGCATTGAGGTTTATCAGTGATATTGGCCTGTAATTTTCTTTTTATGTGTTGTCCTTGTCTGGTTTTGGTATCAAGGTAATGTTGACTTCATAGAATGAGTTAGGGAGCTTCTCCCCCTCCTCAATTTTTTGGAAGAGTTTGAGAAGGATAGGTAGTAAGTCTTC
This sequence comes from Diceros bicornis minor, assembly GCF_020826845.1. Lineage (NCBI taxonomy): Eukaryota > Metazoa > Chordata > Mammalia > Perissodactyla > Rhinocerotidae > Diceros > Diceros bicornis. The sequence goes on from NC_080756.1 coordinate 15,164,843, forward strand.
TTTGAATGTTTGGTAGAATTCACCAGGGAAGCCTTCTGGTCCTGGACTTTTATTTTTGGGGAGGTTTTTGATTACTGTTTCAATCTCCTGACTGGTGATTGGTCTATTCAAATTCTCTATTTCTTCTTGATCCAGTTATAGAAGGTCGTATGATTCTAAGAATCTATCCATTTCCACTGAAGTGGTGAGTGCCGAACTTTAACCACTAGGCAATCAGGGCTTGCAAGGAATTTTGAATATAGATTTACAATAAAATTTTTTAATAAATTTAAATATAAATAAATATATTTAAAAAGTCTTATAAATATTTTAATAAGCATTTTTAAAATAATTGAATTATTGAATGCCATTATTTCTTCCTTTATATTTTCTAACTCTTTACCATTTAAATATAAGAAAGCATAAATTTAGCAAAACATTATCTGACTTTGAGTTTGTGATTTAGAAGGCATTTCTCATATCATGAAATACGTGTGCCTCAAGAAATACAGGTAAACTGATTTGCTTGTATTTGCTTGTACTGCTTGATTTGCTTGTAAACTGACTTAAATTGATGTAGCTTTGGTAGAAAATCTTTCATTGCAGTGTAACAATAGGAATGTTCACCAGCTTCTCACTCCACTCTCAAAAGGGCAAAATGATTAGGACAATTTTAAATTAAGCAACTGCTGATGAAAATGAAATATTTGTAATGAGGCAAAAAATAATGCATTTATTTGGGAGAATAATGTTGATCTGAGAAAATGAACTTACGTTTTGAAATACATATAGAGAATTTTATTTTTATCTAAGCTTGATGATTTTTGGAACTTATTAATAATTAAAGTACCAATAAAGTATATATTTTTACTCTATTTTCAAAGATGACTATAGCAAGAAAGGAAACTAAATAGATTGAGGTAAAGTATTTTTAAGTATATTTATTACTGTCATGTAATGATTCAAATACTAACTTGACTATCACAGTAGCTACAAGCACTATCATAGAGATTATATGTAATACTTCAATTTTAGTTTACCTGTAATACTCCTATTTTTAGATAAAGATAATTCTTTGACTGTAAATATATTGAGAACAGAAATTGGGAATGTGAGTAAAACTAAACACTAAAATAGGCTACATTCTTGCTGACATCCCTGCAAAAGTATGATTTAAATACAATGATCAAATAACTTCACTGCTTCATAGAATAACAGTTTCAGGAGCCTAGTGTTATCTAATCCAAATTCTTGATTCTTCATGACATTAAAATTGTTTGATATACAATATTTAATTAAGATGTAGACAGTTTATTTCTACATTTAGGGGAGTATTTATATCACTAGAATCAAAGCCAAGAGTTCATTTATTTGTCTTGTGCCTCTCAGCAGGTTTCTGCCATGGGTTACAGGGGAACAAGCAATCACTCAGAAGTGACTGACTTCATTCTTGTAGGCTTTAGGGTCCGCCCAGAGCTCCATATCCTCCTCTTCCTGCTATTTCTCCTCGTATATGCCATGGTCCTTCTAGGGAATGTTGGGATGATGGTCATTATAATGACTGATCCCCGACTGAACACACCAATGTATTTCTTCTGAGGCAACCTCTCTTCATTGATCTCTTCTATTCGTCTGTTATTGCACCCAAGGCTATGATCAACTTCTGATCTGAGAGCAAGTCCATCTCCTGTGCAGGCTGTGTGACTCAGTTCTTTCTCTTTACCCTCTTCATTGTGACTGAGGGATTTCTGCTGGCAACCATGGCTTATGACCGCTTCATTGCCATCTGCAACCCACTCCTCTACTCTGTCCAGATGTCAACACGTCTCTGCACTCAGTTGGTGGTTGTTTCCTATTTTGGTGGCTGCATCAGCTCAGTTCTTCAGATCAGCAGGACATTGACTTTATCCTTTTGTGCTTCTCAGGCCATTGACCACTTTTACTGTGATGACCGTCCACTTCAGAGGATTTCTTGTTCTGATCTCTACATTCGTAAGGTGATTTCTTTTTTCCTATGCAGAATTATTATTTTGCCTACCATAGTTATCATTATTGTGTCCTATATGTATATTGTGTCTACAGTTCTAAAGATACACTCCACTGAGCGATGTAAGAAAGCTGTCTCCACATGCAGCTCTCACCTGGGAGTCTTGAGTGTGCTGTATTGTGCTGGCTTTTTTATGTATCTCACTCCTGACAAATTCCCTAGCTGAGTAAAGTGGCCTCTTCACGTTACACCATAGTCATTCCCATGTTGAATCCTCTGATTTACTCTCTGAGAAACAAAGTTGTCAAGAAAGCTCTGAAAAAGATCTTGGGAAAACATATTTTTATTTAAGTCTATCTTACGTGAATATAACTGAAAGACCTGGACATTATGACGATTTAGGGAAGAATTAACTGGAAGAATGCACCCATTGATCTTAGAAACATTTACTCTTAGCAAGTTTATTTATTTAAATTCCAGAACTTACAGCTGAAGAATACATTTGGACTACAATTTGTTGGCTGTTGATTTTGGACTGGAACAGCTTTCCTGGAACTTCGTTTTTATTTTGGGTAAAGATAATTATTGCCATGTCATTTGTTCTTAGGTGAAATATATTGCAAGTTTTCTGCTGACTCTCTTAGGATGTTCAGGACGTATTGCTTATCTTGAGTCAGTAGCATATGTTATGTGCATATGTATGTAATTGGTAGAGGTAACAAAATATGACGTAATAAGCAGACAGTACAAAATATCAGAATTACTGAAGAAATCTTTTTGAGTCCTTAGTGAGAGAATCAGATACTCTGCAGTGCATAGAGTCCTAAGGATGACATGTGAAGTCACCCTTGATTGTCCAGAGGCTGAATGGGTGACACAATTATTTCATGGTTTCTCAGCTTGAATAAGTTATTCTTGAAAGTCATTTTCACAAGGAAACTTTAATGAAAATAAACCAAATTAAAGATAATTTATTTTTTGTTGTGTATGCTTTTGTGAGAATTCATTCATCAAATTTGTATTTTTTGAATTTTGACGCAATCTTTGCCTTATGAAAAATCCCTAGGAATAAATTATTTCTGTATTTAAGTTCAAATTCAAATGAGGGAAAAACAGCTGAATAGAGAACTAAACTGCCACGTGGTAAACCCAGTGAAAAGACATATATAGAAAATACAAAAGGAGTGGAGCCTCTAGAGGTGAGTGATCTAAATGGTCTTGGAAAAGTTCTTAAGCACACTTTTAAAAATAAATAGAATTGAGCAAGACAAACAAGACAGCATTTCTGCACAAAGGGAAATAAACAACTATATAGTGAACTGCATGAAATAAGTGATTTTTAAAGCACAAGACAGGGAGTGAGAGATAGGACTTAAAAGGAAATTCACGTAAATCACGCAGATGTATACGATAAGCCAACAAAATGACCTTTGTTCTGTAGACGGGGGTAAGCAATAGGATTTTTAAGAAAGGTGGCAATGCGTTCAAATTGGCGTCTTACAAAAATCACACTGGTAATTTTGTGGAAGACAAATATTCTTAGGGAGAAGACGAGAGTCACAGAGAGTGTGTGGTCATCCAAGTAAGAGTTTATGGTGGCTTTAACAAAGGCAGTCTTGTTAGAGATAGTGAAGAGAGGGACTCTCTTTAAAATGGCAAGTAAACTAAGCTGAATATTGATTGACAGTTGATAAAGCGAGAATGAGGTAGAAGGGAATAATGACTTCTAACTTTTGAACTGTGAATCTATGACCGGCGAAATGCTATCCCATAAAATGAGAAAGAAAATAAAACAGTAATAATAATTAATCATTAACTTAAGAGTTAAGAAAATAAGCTCACAGGTCAGACCTAGTTTTCATATTCTGTTTTTGCCTGTGTAGCTTTGGGCAAGTTACATAATGTCTCTACATTTTCATTTCCTCATATAAAAGGGTGTGTAACAGCATCCACATCTAAAGTTACTTGAAGAATTAAAAAACATAAATTTGTTAAATCTGTTTATTTAACAGCCACCAGATTTCTTCTTTCCTTATGCCCTCAATATTGTGTCACGTTAAGTCTGAGAGAGGTACGCAATAATTTCTCTGCCCCTTTCCCTGACTCTCTACCATGAGCATCCCCAATTCTCCATGCTCACCTATGTTTTCTTTTCCATAGACAGATCTTGAGAAACTGCTTGCTTTGTTATTTCAGTTGTTATCTTTCTTTCTGCTGAAAACTAATAAAAAAGTGTGAAAAATGACCAAAAGGAAGAGCCCCCAGTTAGATTCAAAATAGTATCTTATCATCAAATACTATGTCTATTTATCTCTCTACCCATGTCCTCCTTGAATATCCTCTCGTATACTTTAACTAGTGTGGTTTCTCATTGTTGTTTTAATTTACATTTCCCTAATGATATATGCTGTGGATCATCTTTTCATGCACTTATTTGACATCTGCATATCACCTTTGAGGAAGTGTACGTTAAGATCTTTAGCCCATTTTTTAATCAGGTTGTTTGTTTTCATATTGTTTAATTCTCAGAGTTTTTATATATATATATTTGGGGTAACAGTCACTTATCAGATGTGTCTTTTGCAAATATTTTCTCCTAGTCTATGGTTTGTCTTCTCATTCTCTTAAACATTATCTTTTGCATAGCAGAAGTTTTTAATTTTAATGAAGTCCAGCTAATTCATTCTTTCTTTCATGGATTATGCCCTTGGTGTTGTATCTAAAAGATCATCACCAAATCCAAAGTCATCTAGATTTTCTCTTGTGTTTTCTTTTAGGAGGTTTAGAGTTTTGCATTGCACACTTAGGTCCATGATCTATTTTGAGGTCAGTTCTGAGAGGAGTGTAAGGTCTGTGTCTAGCATGGGCAAAATAACATGAGGAAGAACTGCAACCTGTGTTAGTTCTTGTTGTCTCTGAACTCAGGTTTACTGGTTCCCTACGGAAGCCAGGGCACTTTGTCATGGAGCTGAACATACATACCTGGATCTAGAGTTGGAGAAGCTGACAAAAGATCCAGGCGAAAATGGAATAATTACAAGCCTAGCGGCCGTCACATACCAACAAAATAGAACAACAGATAAGGAACTTGTGTGAACTACAAAATGACTTCTGCTTCACTCCACCCTCGAAATATCCCAAATAATCTCTCTTATGGAAACAAGTAGGGAAAGGAAATCCTAGAACAGTAGGTCAGTCTAGCCAAGTTGAAACATTACAAAGCCTCCAGAGATGTATTGTCAGAGTGCCTAAGGAAACTTTTGAGGTTTGTTATCCTGATTTTGGTAGTGATTTCACAGATATGTATATATAGGTCAAGTCTCTTCAAGTTATAAACTTTAATGGTTGCACCTTATTTTGCATAATATATAGCAATAAAAATGTAAAACAAACAAATAAACAAAAGAAAACATCAGTGCAACGCAGTCTGAACTCAACTCAGACTCTAATCGAATTAAGGACTCAATTATTATTCCCTCTAATTACTCCTTTGGATGTCTTAGGATTCCCTAACCCTGATCCTTAGTTCACGATAACTTTTTTTCTCTCTGCTACAGATTTACAGGTATTTTAGCATGATGTTCTTAGATATTTTTGTTTGGTTGAATTCAATCTTCTGAATAACAAGATCATTCAGTCAATATGTGCTGCTGATTTTCAAAGACTCAAAAACGAAATACTTAACATTAAATCTCTAATGAATATTTTTGTATTTTTTCCTGAATAATTTGGAATTTGAAATGCAACATGCTTATGACTATTGCTTATCACTGTTTTGTAGACTCACAGAGTCTCTGGATAATAGGTATTTCAGGTTGATGGAATGTTATGCTAATTCATCTCTTCTGCAATTTTTATTAGTTACCACTTTTCTTCCAGAAAAAAGTCTGGGTTGAGTTTCAATAGGCTAGTCTGAATTGGCTTTTTAAATTTTGTGTTTGTGGGTGTGTGTGTGTGTATTCGCATGTTTTAAAATAAATTATCTCTGTCAATAAAATGTCTAGCAGTACATCATTCTTTAACCTGCCTTCTGATGTTGAGCAACAACCACAGGTAAAATAATGTATGGATGACTATGATTAATGTACTGATGATGATGTTTAAAACAGCAAACAACAGACAAATGAACTAGTGAGTCAATTACTTCTTGATCTAAATAACTAACAAAGTAACAAACTAACTCACTTGTTAACATTAGTTGCGTATTAGGCATTTAAGTCTTTTTTTGATGTAATTGTGGCTAGGTGCATAGGAATTGACAAGTTCTACATTCTCAATCATCTTTCTCCTCCATGGTTCCCAGGGTACTCTTTTAGGATCTCTGCTACTTAGTAGATTCTCCATCATTACACGGGTGAGTAAATAATTCAAGAGGATAAATTTGGCGCTAATTAACTATACCCTTTAGTAAAAATTTGTTAACATCTCTAGGACTCAGTTTTCTTCATCTGTGTCTTGAAGGTATTAGAGTAAGAATATCTATAGCCTCTTTAAATTTTAAAATTACCTATGCTATGAATCTGGTCCATGGATTCTGAAAAACTAGTATGGACAAGAAATGTTCAGAAAATGTCATCTTTTATTTGTGACTGAAACCTTGCTTAAGGATATAAAATTATAAACATTTAAAGTTTAGCATAAAATTTAGAAAGAATGTGATTTAAGGCTATAAAATCATTCACACCATGGATAATGTTAATATAGTTTTATTCCAGATTCTTGTAAATGAGAACCAAAACAGTGACTAGCTACAACAATAAATTATATTAAATTTGCTATAGTAACATATTTCTAATTAGTTTAAATTTGAATCATCCCTTTATCTCTTTCATGGATTCATTCAGAGTTTAATCTGTGTATAAATCATCATTAAGCATTTTCCCGTCAACATTGAAATGAACATATATTTATTTTCTCTTCTTCAGAGCTTTCTTACCTCAAACACTGAGTATGCCCAGGTTCTCATTAGGTGATCATTGTGCAAAGACTCAAGAGTAAATATGAACATTATAACTTGAAAATAACCAACTTTATATCAATTCATTAACATATGATGAGCTATTATTAAAAAACTAAAGTAATTTCTTTGGGGTATGTATTTAATTATTCAGGTACACTATAGAGATTGAAGGCCATATGGTAACGCATAAGATAAGAAAAATTTGCCTGTAAAAAATAATTAGAAGTCATACGTCCAATTCTGACTTTCCTTGAAACTTTTTCTTTAAAAGTAAGGTACAAATGAAGAAAAGTAGTCCAAAAGTGTTAGAGGACACACAGACATGTACACATACACAGACCTCTAAATTTTGTGTTTTTTTTAAACACAGTTTTGTTTTGTTTTGTTTTTTGAGGAAGATTGGTCCTGAGCTAAGATCTGTTGCCAATCTTCCTCCCTTTTTTTACCGTTTTTTTTCCCCAAAGCCCCAGTAGATAGTTGTATGTCATAGTTGTATCTCCTTCTAGTTGCTGTATGTGGGACGCCGCCTCAGCATGGCTTGATGAGCGGTGAGTAGGTCCACGCCCAGGATCTGAACCGCTGAACCACAGGCCACTGAAGTGGAGCGCCAGTACTTAACCACTACACCACCGGAAGCCCTCTACATTTTTAAGAACAGTAAGTCATGATAAAACTGGCTTACTTAAATAAGCAGTTTTACTGTCTCCATATTCAGATAAGAATATTAATAATAAAATACAGAAAACATTTTTAAATTACAATAATGTACACCTACAGTCTTCCAAACATTTATTATCTATTTTGATAAAGAATCTCAGTTTCACTTTCCGAAAAAAATCGTTATTTTACTGACCATATCTTTAAAGGCTATTTTCACTTGCTTGTTCCTCAGGGTATAGATGAAAGGGTTCAACAGAGGGGCAACTGAAGTATTTAAAACACCCACTTCCTTGTTAAAAGTTGCTGCATCCTTAGGAGAGGGGTTTACATACATAAAGATACAGCTTCCGTAAGAAAGTGAGACCACAATCATGTGAGAGAAACATGTAGAAAAAGATTTTTTTCTTTGTTGAACAGAAGGAATTCTCAGAATTGTCCCGATAATGTACGTATAGGAAAGAACCACGAGCATTAAGGTGAGGCTGAGGGTAACCACAGCAGCGACAAACTCAATCACTTCTATGAAATGTGTGTCTGAACAAGATAAATGCAGTAAGACAGTATAGTCACAGTAATAGTGATTGATGATGTTGGATGCACAGAAAGGCAGCTGGAGAGTCACTATATGGGGCACAATGACAATCAAAAAACCAGAAAACCAGCAACATAGGACAAGTCGAATGCAGAGTCTCCTGCTCATTATAGTTGTGTAATGTAGGGGTTTGCAAATGGCAACGTAGCGATCATAGGACATGGCAGCTAAAAGATAAAATTCGGTTGCTCCCAGACAGATGGCAAAAAAGTACTGAGTGAAACAACCAGCAAAGGAGATCGTCTTGTCTCCAGTTCCAATGTTGACTAGCATTTTGGGAACAAAGACAGAGGTAAAAGATATTTCCAGCATGGAAAAATTCCGGAGGAAGAAATACATAGGGGTCTGGAGGAGATAATCCAGCAGGGTCAGAATGATGATGGTCAAGTTCCCCATGACACTGAAGACATAAGCTAGCAGCAGAAAGAAGAAAAGCACAGCTTGAAGCTCGGCGTCATTGGTCAACCCAAGAAGAATGAACTCGGTCACTGACGTTTGGTTTCCCATCATTAACTTCAGAGAAATTAAGGTAAAAATAACAACAATGGTAAAGGTAAAACTAATAATAATAGTAAAGGTTGAGATAAAACAAAAGGTTCTAGATTTTTGTTAAAATATAAAATCAAGGTCAAAAACAATTAGAAGTAAGATTCAAAACTTTGAATCTTCCTCTACCCCTTATTTTTAAAATGAAATATATCTTTTAATGAAAAAATTAATACATTTTCCTAATTTGCTTCAGAAATAATGAAGTCCTGCTTCTTGGGGACATTTTCAATCATTTCTTCTAAATAGTATCAATATTTATTTCTTATTTTTCCATTTGTCTATACATTTTTTCTTATTCTTTCTATTCTGATATTCCTCTTTACATTATTGGGTGCTGTCACATGTGCATAGACAAATCTAAAGCAAATTTAGGGAGTAGATTTTATTTGAGATTTCTTAAATTAGCCTGTTAACTCTCAGTTTATTATCCAACAAAGTTACTATAATCCACGGTATGAACTATAGGGGTAACATTGAGCTTTGTTGCTTTCTTCTTTTTGCTGTTTTGTATTTTTTGCTTATTTCAACTTTCTCATTTTGGGTAATAATTCTGTGCACCTACTGAAGATCCAAGCCTGGATAGATTTTTCTCTTAATTTTTAATAAAGTGTTTGGAATTATGTTGCTTCTAGTTTCTGAGGCAGAGCAAGGGCTCAGTAAATGCCATCAGCATTTAATGTAGGTATATGGATTAGTCCTTGGTAACATAGTAAATCAAAACAATCCCAGGGATGGTGCTTTCTTACTGCACACAGGATCTGTCCATCAACATGTAACAGTTAATAAAAAGTCAGTTACAGCTTAGCTCTCCATACAATTTTGTCTAACAATCCCAATGGACAATAATTATTTCTCCTCTTCTTTATAAAAATTTACCAAAACATAACACTGGGTCATAAATTCAAATTATTTTCTAGTTTATATCAAGTATGTACACTTTATCTGTCCAACTTTAACATAAATGAGTTGCCTACAAGAGTAGGCTCCTATTCTTTTATATTTTTTATACAGATGCCAGAAAATCATACAGATTTGGTAAAAATTTGAATGCAAAATGTATTTTTGACTTCTCTTTAGACTCAGCCCTATTTTATCGAATGTTATAGAGTATTCATACATATAGAAGCTCCAGTTAAGTTTATGCATACAGTTCCTCAGTATTTTCTTTTAATATTTCCCATATTCAGACATGAAGAAATATTACTAAGAGCACGCTTTTTCCTAATCAAAAAATCATAAGATCTTTTTCATTTTAAAAATAGTTTCACTACTTACATTGCTGTATTTTCATATTCTAATATGTAATAAGTTAGCAATAGTCACACATTTTACATCTTATCAAGGTAAAAATTCCAGAAATATTTAATACAGAAAAAGTGCAGTTTTGCCAAGTTAGGAAGACTTATTGTCTAGTAAAATTATATCTGGAAAATTTCAGGGTTCCTAGCTTTAACCAATTTGCACTTTTGTAGAAAATTGTATATTTAAAGCCTATAATGTTCTATGCAACTACCCAGTGTTATTATATTGAAAGTTCTGTGATGTTAATGAATAATTAGATTAATGTATTAATAATGTAAATTTAAGTGCCAATTGTAATTATGGCTCTCTATGACTAAATATATTACCTTGATGACTTTAGAATGAGTACAGACAAATGAGTTTGGGAAATTAAAAATTACTTACAAATAATGAATTTTACAAAAATAGTTTATGTTCAGAGAAATATTAGGACACTACTTACACTATGAAAAGATAGTTCATTAAATTGTAATATTGCCACAGCTAGTTGTAATAATTCTTGGGGATATGAACAATTGGTAATGATTTTCCATTTCTACATAAAAATAGCGAGCTTGTCAGATATTTTGAAGATATCAATGTAATCTTCCAGGTTGAGATCCTAGATATTGAGTAAGACTTAAAATTCTAAATTATAAAGTAATTAATCAAGCAATTATATTCACTAAGAAAGTTAATAATTGGAAATTTTCATTGTTTAAATAATAATTTTTTGACAAAACAAAAGCTTTGTAATTGATTCCTACATAATACAAACACTTTACTTAGTGAATAAATACATGCGGGTTCAAAAATGAGAGCAAAAATAACTTTTATATTAGTAAGTGATCGCATCATATGTTAAATAAAAGATGAATAAAATGATAATTTTTATATAAGAAAAATTTGTATCAAGTATATTTATTTCATCATAATAAAAGAAGACAATCCTTTATAATAAAGATTAGTGCCATTAGTCATATACATAGATATAAAAAAATCATATATATATGTATATGGTAATATAGTAAATACTTCAAACAAAAATTATTTGACAAAAATATATTGTCTTCAAAAGATTCACTGCTAAGACACTGATAAAAAAAGATAAGGTTTATGTGTAGTTAAAAAGGTGTGGAAGAACTTCCCCAATCTCCTCTGAATAACTATAGTTATGAATTCCTTCTCTCAAAGTAAAGTCATCTCCATGATGAATTATATGTAACTCTCATGTTTAGCTTCTGTCTCCTTCTCTGGTAGACCCCAAAGCTTTCAGAAATATCTGTTAGTTTATGGATCATTGTTCTAGATTACATTTAAGAGGAAAGTTAAGAAAATTGAATCTGTGGGAAGTAGGAATGGGGATAGTGGAAAACCAGAAAAAACGTGATTTATTTTACCACTTTAAGCTTAATTCGGAGAGTATGGTGCAACATTTTCTGCCTGAAAATACATATAAATGCTGAAATGTTATGTTTTGAATTTTATACTTGTATTTGCTTAAATCAATCAAAATTTTACTTAAAACAATGTGTGTGCAGTTATGTCTAGAAGCACACATGAAAGGGAAACAAACAAAACAATAAGGAGACTATACATCTCTAGTTAAATGCAGCCGTCACTGAACCTCTCCTACCTCAAGCAGGTGAATCAGTTCTGCCTTAGATCCAAATCAGCTCTTTTTGTGTCCGGTTGGAGAATATAAAGGTTTAGGACCCATTGGGAGATGGTCCCTGGGCCATCAGTATTTGTCTGCTTTAAAATGCTCAGAAATGCCTTGCTTTCTGTCCCAACAGAGATGAGTCAAATTAGCAGATAAGAGAAAACAAAGGCGGTCCTGTTTTAGAGCGTGTAAGCGGGTTGCAATCCTCTGCCAGTCCTTCCTTACCCTTCCAGTGCTCTTAGAATTCATGCATCACTATTTTTCTCACTCATTTTGCTCTATGTGAGTGGGTATCTTGCTATTCCTTGATCACTCAAGCCCACCGCCAACTCAAAGGCTCTGGACCGGCTGTTCCATCTTTCAGTGAGTTTCTTTCTCCAGACATCACGTGACTAGCTCTCTCAAGTCAGTTATATGTCAGAGTAGGCGTTCTTCAGGGGGAGCTTCCCTGACCATGCCATCCAAGGCAGCCGCTACTCAACCACTGTCTAACACCTTCACTCGCTTAGTATTTTATAGATAGTAGATATATAGATAGATATATAGATTTTATAGATAGTAGATTATATAGATAGATATAGTAGAATATTTTATTGTTCACATCACTCCTAAATTGGATTATTTCTTTATTTGCTTAACTGTTTATTGTTTGTTATCCTCACTAAGTTGTAACCTCCACTAAATGAAGGACTTTATTTAAGGCTGGATCTCTGGGACTTAATGAAAGTGACTAGGATATATTTAGAATCCTATATATTAAATGAATCTTGTTTTTTTTTTTACCTGAATCTTGTTTCATATCAATTTTCTGTAGGCTTGAGCTATCCCAGCATGTCATCTTGCTTAATCTTTTATAAGGGATCAAAAGTCTTTGAATGAACTATTCCTGTTCTTCAAAGCAACCCAAAGATACCTAAATACAGAAAAAGGTAAAGTTGACCAACCAAAAACAGTTTGAGCAACTCCAAACAAGCATTTGATTTATATCAAGTATTCCAAGTATACTGATCATAAAGCCTTTCTTAAATGGTCAGTTAGCAAATAGATTTCACTATAACATTCCCCATTCAAGGGATAACATTAAAGGAAATTTGTAATCTCTTCCTGAAAAAATTTCTGATTAATATTTCTGATTAAATCATACGGATAAAAATGCAAACATCACAAACAAAATAGTTAACAGTTTTTAGAAGCAAACTAAATGCAGGAAAAATGAAATGCAATGTCAGGATTATACAGTTAAATAAAATATCGCCTTTACAATTATTTTCCTAACTCAATCCTGTTTTTTTTTCTTTTGGTGAAGAAGACTGGCCCTGAGCTAACATCTCTTGCCAATCTTCCCCTTTTTGCTTGCAGAAGGTAGTCCCTGAGCTAATAGCTGTGCCAGTCTTCCTCTGTTTTTTGTATGTGGGATGCCACCACAGCATGACTTGATGAGCGGTGTGTAGGTCCACTCCAGGGATCCAAACCTGAGAACCTGAGGCAGCCAAAGCAGAGTGCATGGACTCAACCACTATGCCACCTGGCCGGCCCCAATCCTATTTTTAAAAAATTATATACATGAATTCTAATTAAAGAATTATATAGATGTTTCTTCTAAAGTCCAATTTATGTGTGTAAATTGTCACTATAAATTCAATTTATTCATGAGAAATATATTCAACCAAATATATGTTTAAAAAATCATCAAGTCTATAAGGTAAACACTGTTTACATAAATAAACAGTATAATATATAAACATTCAGTATTTATATCTATAAAGATATATATATGATACATGTATACAAAGATACATCATGTGTATATATGCTAAATATATCCACGTCTCAAAATTATTGTAATCAATAAAAGGCTCCTATATACAAAATAGAAATACGAGAAAATATTCTATGCCATTTGAACTTCTTCCAGATAGCCATTAATTGCTTGCTTGATAACCACAATCTCATTTATTAATGTTAATGATTCCAAAATTTTCTCAGGAAACAGGTCTATTTCACTCTTTAACCTCCCTTGATTCATACATGCATAAGTACCATGCTTTCCTTCTTTGATATGTTATCTCCTCATGTGACTTCTTTAGCAATAATCTCATATTGTGGAATGATAAGTGAATTGCTCTAATGATAACTCATCTCCTTATATTCTCTTGGCCTTTTCTTTCAATGAAAGCCATGTGGATGCTGCCAAACTTTCTCAAAGTTCTTTTTCATTGAATTACTTTGCTGTTTGCTTCAACATCCGTATTCTTTGTAATACCTTACATAGGAAATATTTACTACCTTCTCTGTATGCCTGTGGAAGTTTTGGGCAACTACCAGATTCTTTATGATGCATTGGATTGTTTTTCTATACGTATATCCCCTGCAAGAAGGGCATTCAGCATGAGCTCTTTGCTTAGTAAATATTTATTGAGGATGTATTTAAACCAAATTAGATTTCTAAATTGATACTCTGTTTTATTGAGGTGTAATTGATTTCCAACAAATTTCACATGTTTAAGATATACAATTTGTTGGGAGTTTGGAGATAGGTTACATGCCTGTGAAAACTTTACCACAATCAAAACAATAAATATACCCATTGAACCCTAAAAATTCCTCATATCCATTTTTAATTCTTCCTCCACATCTGCCCCATTCCCTCACAGCTACCTTATTTTTATAACTATAAGTTAATGTACATTTTATAGAATTTTATAAAGATGGAATCATATATTTTGTCTAATTTCTTTCACACAGCATAATTATCATGAGGTTCATCATGTGCTATGAAGCAATTGTTCATTCCCTTTTTATTTTTGAATATTTTTCCATTTTATGGATGTAGCACAAGTCGTTTAACCTTTCTTAGATGGTGTACACTTGAGCATTTCCATTTCGGGCTGTTACAAATAAAACTACTATGAATATTTTCTACAAGTCTTTGTGCACACAAATGCTTTCATTTTTCTTGGGCAAATACCTAAAAGTAGAATGGCTGGGTTGTATGATAGGTGTGTGTTTAACTTGTTAAAGAAACTGCCCAATTGTTTTCAAAGTGGTCACAACATCTTATAATCTCTGCAGCTGTAGAATGAGTTCCGTTCTCTTCACATCCACACTAACACTTGGTGTGGTCAATCATTTTAATTTTAGTCATTCTATTTGGTTTGTAATGGCATCTAAGTGTTCATTTAATTTCCCTAATGACTAAAGATGTCAAGAGTCTTTTCATGTGCTTATTTATTATGGGCATATGTTCTTTGGTGAGATGTCTATTTAAATCTTCCATCCATTTATATAGGGTTGTTTGTCTTATTATTGGGCTGTGAAAGGTCTTCATTTATATTAAAAAAAAATCCTTGATCTATTTTACAACCATTTTTTTCAGTCTTTGGTTTACGTTTTCATTTACATTAAAATGTCTTTTTGAGGAGTGTAACTTTTTTATTTTATAAAGTCCAATTTATTGGGTTTTTTAAATTTTTTTGTGCTTTTTTGTGTCGTAAGAAATCCTCGCCAAATGAATATCACTGAGTTTCTCAAGAAGAGAAATATCCTGTTTTCTTCCAGATATTTTATAATTTTAATCTTTACATTTAAATCTATCACCTATTTCAAGTTAATTTTTGCAGAAAATATGAGGAAAGGATCAAAGATTATTATTATTTTGTATATGACTAGAGATTGTTCTGACACTTTTTGTTGAATTATTAATCCAATACTCCTTTCTCTATTTAATTGTTTCACATTTGTTTGAAAATCAATTGACCTATTGTGTGGGTCTGTTTCTGGACTATCTATCTGTTTCATTGATCTATATGTCTATATTTATACCAACACTATAATGTCTTGTTTACTGAATCTTTATAAGTCTTGAAAACAGATAGTGTAAGTTCTCCATCCTCGTTCCTATTTTCCAAAATTGTTTTGGGTACTCAAAGTCCTTTGAAATTCCATTAGAATTTTAGAATCATTTTGCCAATTTCCAAAAAAAAAGAAAAAAAATGTCTGTTGGTATTTTGATTAGAATTGCATTGAATCTCTAGAACAATTTTTTCGTAGAACTGACATAACAATATTGAGTCTTCCAACCCATGAACACAGTAATAGATATGTGAACAGAACAGGAAAACAAAATCCTGCACTCAGAGAATTTGTATTACCTAGGTGCACATTGATGTGTATTTAAAGAAAAAAGTCATAAGCATATATATCCAAAGAAGTATATTAACTTTATATAAAAAAATTATGTACGACATTCCATGATCATCAGCCTCCTCACATGCTGTCCTTTCGACTGCTTCCTATTCTCCATTCTCCAAATCCCTGGACAGAGGTCGGTGATCTGTGACTACTCCACCACTTTCCTCTATCTGAAATACACTTGTTATTCTTTCTATCTTGTCTCATAAATCCAATGAATTATCAAATATATCCTTAGTGATTTTTTTCATTCTTCCTTTTATTTTCAGTCTCTCCCCTCGTGCTATAATGTGGTGTTAACATCACACACTAGTTGTGCTACATAATATCCTAATTGATCTCTCTGAATCAAGCCTGTATTTTGTACCACCCATCATCTCCATTCCTCTAATTTTAATGTTGTAATTTACCTGCTTAAAAACCACCCCGTTACCCACATACTATTTCTAATACATTAGCTGGATCTGGATTCTTCTATACTATGGCATAAACATATGTTTCAAATATTTTTTGCCACTAATTAACTTTGAACATTTTAGCAGCTCAAGCTAGCAAATCTTAAGTCTTTGGAACATGATGCATGCATTCTCAAATACAAGATATTTCTAAGGATACCTTCCATACCACACACTGTAGCAGGATGAGGGGAAATATAGCTGATTTTTTTTCACTAGCTAGTATTATATTTCCTTTTAGTGAATGAACTTAACTTATTTAATAAGAAGACATTGCATCACTCATGACAGAATATAAAGTCCTAAGAATAAGGTTTAAAAGTAAGTCAAGGGGGGTCGACCTGGTGGCATAGTGGTTAAATTCATGTTCTCCACTTTGGCAGCCTGGGGTTCAAAAGTTCGGATCCGGGGCAGGGACCTACCCACTGCTTATCAAGTCGTTCTGCTGCAGGCACCCCACATGTAAAAAAGTAGAGGAAGATGGGCATGGATGTTAGCCTGGGGCCAATCTTCCTCAGCAAAAAGAGGAGGATGTTAGCTCAGGGCTAATCTGCCAAATGGAAAAAAAAAAAAAAAAAAACGCATCAAGTAAATGAATCTGCAGTAGTAAATGAGTGAGAAAATCACAGTAACATCTCTGTGCTTCATTTTCCTTATCTGTAAAGTGGAGATCATATTAGCATGTACCTCACAGTTTACCGTGATGAATAAGCTTTAGAACAAAGATTGGCATATAGTCAGGGCTATGTATGTGTTAAGTTCTAATATTATTCTCTGAGCCTGCTCCCACTTAGTAGATAGGTTCACTAGGGAAGGATTTATCAGCTTTGCAACTGTGCAGTTCAGTGCTATTCAGATGGAAAAGGGGTGGAGTACCTATTTTTTATCAGTTGCCAGCTCTAATTTATCCAATTAAGCATTACAAGCAGAAAGAAAGATATTCGGATTTCTGTTTCCTTTGCATATTTTCACCTAATGCACCAGGGAATTACCATTTTTTCTTTTCTATAATTTTTAAATACAGTATATAGTAAATCTTATGTAATTCGTATTATTAATCACCTTTTTATTATAGACCTCAGTGAGTAGATGAGTGTTTTATTCTCTAAAAGGTAATGTGTAGAGACTATACTGAGGGTACTGGTATCTGGAGACTAATGGGGTTGTTAGAATTATTTCTTAACTGAAGCTATAGTTCATGCTGTGATCAAGGTGGTATTCATGTCAGGAATATAAAAGAATCCAAGTAATTGATAGAAAACAATACTGGAATCTTGAGGATGGAGTTAATATTCAGGGAGACAGACGGATGAAGGCAGGAAGATTTCAATAAATCAAATGGGTAATAATAAAGGCAAGTACGGGAAATTGGCTCTGTTACAATATGCGGATAACATTTGTAGTTTCTCTGAACCAAGCTTCGTAGTGTGAACAATTTCAGTTAGACACAACGATGCATCTGATAGATGCAATTCTTAATTTCATTACCTGGAATTGGTTATACATCTTTTATCACTTTGCCATTTCTACATAGCAAATCTCCCCTAAACTTAATTTCTTAAAACAACAAGCATTTATTATTGCTCGTGAGTCTATGGTTCCGCTAGGAAGGTCTGCTGATCTGGACTGGGTTCTCCCACATTTGGGGGAATCAATTGGCTGTAAGCTGGTCGAGAGTGGCCTCAGTTGGGATGAATGAGCTCTCCTTTGTTAGATCTCTCTGCTTCCAGCAGGCTAGCCTTGTCTCCTTCTCATGAAAATCATGTGGGTGCAAGAGAGAGTCAATCTATTCCATGTCTTTCTCCCAGCTTCTGAGGGTTGCCAACAATCCTTGGTATTCCTGGCTTGTAGCTGCATCACTCGAGCGTCTCCCTCCGTCTTCACCTGGCTGTGTTTCCCATGGGTCTGTGTATCCCTGTGTCTCTAAATCTCTCTCTCCTTATATAATGATGCTTGTCTTTGGATTTAAGGCCCACCCTAACCTAGAATAACCTCATCTTAAGCTGCTTACATCTATAAATGCCCTTATTTCCAAATAAAGTCACATTCACAAGTACCTGGCGTTAGGACTTCAACATACTTCTTTAGGGGTAACACAATTGAGTCCACTACAGTGATCACATATATTTTATGGAAAATGCCTAAGAGAAATCAAATACTCTGATTATCGTTAGAAACATAAGACTGTAAATTCATAAAATATATAAAGCCAAATCTATTAACAAGAGTATATAAAAAAGAGGAAATGCCAATTAACATGGAAACTAACTAAGCTTCCTTCTTTCTTTTTTCCCTCCGCTATCTGCATATCCTTGTCAAGAACAAGGCATGCTTCTTTCTCAACTTAAATTGAAAATCCTTTTGCAGATTTGCTCATGAAAATTCCTAACCCATCTCCCAACTACTTTGCCATTTGTAGTCCATATCTTAATACCTATTGTTGTCAGATTTTTGTGTCATAAAATTTTAGAAGCTTATCCTTTATAATGATCAAAGTTAGTCTCAGATAGTTTGTATCTTGACCAAGATCTCCAAGATAGTTAATGAAAGAATTAGAAATACATCTAGATTATTATTTTTATTTTCGTTTATTTTCAGACTTTACTAGTTTTATTTATTTTCTTCCAGTTTCATTGAGATGTAATTAACATATAACACTGTATAAGTTTAAGTTGCACAGCATAATGTTTTGATATATACATTGTGAAATGGTTACCACAATAAGTTTAGTTAACATCCATCACCTCATATAGTTAAAGAAAAATTTTTTTCTTGCGATGAGAACTTTTAGGATTTACTTTGTTAGCAACATTTGAATATACCATACGATAGTTTTATCTGTAGTCATCGTGTTGTACATTGCATTCTCAGTACTCACTTATCTTATGACCAGAGGTTTTTACATTTTGACCACCTTCAGCCAATTCCCCCACCCCTATGCCTTGCTTCTGGTAACCACAAATCTGATCTCTTTTTCTATGACTCTTCCTTAGATTCCACATATAAGTGAGATCATACTGTATTTGTCTGTATCTGTCCGACTTATTTCACCTAGCATAATGCTCTCAAGGTCCATTCATGTCACAAATGTCAGGAATCCTTCTTTTTTGTGGCTGAATAGTACTTCACTGTGTGTGTGTGGGGGGGTGTGTGCCCATGTATTTATTTACTTATATCACATTTTCTATATCCATGCATCTGTAGATAGACATTTAGGTTGTTTCCATGTCTTGCCTATTAAAACAATGCTGCAATAAACATGAGGGTGCACATGTCTCTTCAACATAGTGATTTCATTTCCTTTGGATATATATATCCAGATGTGGAATTGCTGGATTATATGGTAGCTCTATTTTAAATTTTTTGAGGATGCTCCGTACTGTTTTCTATAGTGGCTGTATCATTTTACATTCCCGTCTACAGTGCACCAGGGTGTCCTTTTCTTCACATCCACATCAATATTGTTATCTCTTGTCTTGTTGATAGTAGCCATTCTAAAAGGTGTGAGGTGAGAACTCATATTGGTTTTGATCTCATTTTCCTAATGATTAGTGACATTGAGCACCTTTTCATGTACCTGTTGGCCATTTGAATACTTTCTTTGGAAAAATGTCTATTCATGTTCTTTGCCCATTTTTCAATTGGATTATTTGGGTTTTTTGCTATTGAGTTGTATGAGTCCCTTGTACATTTTGGATATTAACCCCTTATCAGATATATGATTTACAAATATTTTCTCCCATTCCATAGGTTTTCTTTTCATTTTGTTGATCATTTCTTTTGCTGTGGAGAAGCTTTTTAGTTTGATGTAGTCCCACTTGTTTATTTTTTGTTTTATTGTGTTTGCTTTAGCTGCCATATCCAAAAATCATTGCCAAGACTCAGGTCAAGAAGCTTTTTCTCTACGTTTTCTTCTGGAAGTTTTATGATTTCAGGTCTTACACGTAAGTCTTTAATCAACAACTTCGTTATTCCTTAGGCTGTATATGATGGGGTTTAACATAGGAGTGACGACAGTGTAGGACAATGACACTAGCTTCTTGCTGTCGGGGACTGGTGGAATTTGGGCCGTAGGTCGGTCAAGCTGGCTGTTCCATAGAAAAGGGATATCACAATAAGCTGTGGTGAACAAGTGGAGAATGCTTTCCGCCAACCAGTAGCAGAGGGCATCCCACAAATGGTTGTGATAATGCGGGTGTAGGAGAGCAAAATGAGGGAAAATGGAAACATACTAAATAGTAGTATGAAAGTGAGTCCTTGCATTTCATACATAGAAGTATCCTGAGTGACCAGTTTCAATATTGGGGGACCATCGCAAAAAAAGTAGTCTACAGTATTTGGTCCACAGAAAGGAAGGGCCATCATCCAAGCTATCTGTAGCATAGAGACAGGAACACCAGACATCCAAGAGAATGCTGCCATCCACAAGCATAGGGACCTATTCATTATGACTGAATACTGGAGAGGGTTACAGATGGCCACAAAGCAATCACAAGCCATCATAGAGAGGAGGAAACATTCAGAGCTTCCAAAGAAGAAGAAGAAGTACATCTGGGTACCACAGCCTACAAAAGAGATGAGTTTCCTTGGGGACACTAGATCTACCGGCATCTTCAGCACCATGACCGAGGTGAAACAGACTTCAAGAAGTGATAGGTTTCAGAGAAAGAAGTACATGGGTGTGTGAAGAGCAGGATCCACACTGGTAACTGTGACAATAAGGAAGTTGCCCAATAAAGTGACAATATAGATGACCAGGAAGAAAACAAAGACAGAAACTTGCATCTCAGCATCTTTTTGTAAAACCAAGAAGAGTAAATTCAGTGACTCTGGTGTGATGTTGCACAAGTCATATCTTAGACTAGTTTCTCTCTAGGAATCAAAGTGTGTGACTATCAAAGGATAGTCTTTAAATATAGATGTAATCTCAAAAATATCCTTAAAATCCATAAAGGCATCTCTGATCTCAGATGTCTTACCATTCTATTTCTCTGAAGCAGAGAGAATATTTACAATAAGATAAAATCAGGGGAAAAGAAATATTTTGCATGAATCCTGTAATCACTGATCATCTAGGTGCAGTTTATCTCTCATCAGTGGTCATGGTCTGCAGTTCATATTCTTCATCAGAGGCTTGCTAGTTTTTAGGATTAAGTAGAAGTAGTTTAGATTGATAATATTTAAAATAGAACCATCTACTAATTTTTAAAAATAAATCCAGTTGTTTGATTTCTGTGATTTTATTATTCTCTATATATTCAAATATTTAATATTCTGTTTAGAATTTTTGAAGTTAAATATATGAGAGAGATTTTTCTATAATTTTTATTTTGACGCTATATGAGACTTAGGACAGACTCACAAATAGTGTTAGGAGGTATTTTCTTTATCACTATTCCTGAAAGAGTTTATGTAAGATTGGTGTTATGTCTTTATTAAATGTTTGCAAGTAAACACTGGTGAAGCCATTTAGGAAAGAATCATTCATCATGGAAAGATTATTAATAAAATTTAATTTCTTTAATAGACACTTGAAAATTTATATTTCTTTTTTATATATGATTTTATTCTATTTAAATATTTCTATTTAAAAATCATCAATATTTGGTAAAAATATTGTTTATTACATTCTTTCTATCTGTAGTGATATCCCATTTTTATCCCTGATGATTGTCATTCAATATTCCTAGTTTAATTTGCTAAGTTGGCTAGGGTTTTATACACCTTACTAATCTTGAAAAGAATTAAAGTGAATATTCTATATTATCCATATTTTCTCTATTTGACTAATTTTTATCTAATTTATTTACTTTCCTTTATGTTTTGTTTTGACTTTCTTTTTTCTATTTCACATTACTAAGTTACAAGATTAAGCTAGATGTTCCTACATATCTCCTTATTACCTATAAGGCTCTATATATCCCTCTAAGTACTTCTTTTCCTGCATCCCAGAAGTTTAGATGTATCATAACTTATTATGATTTAATTTGATTTCTTCTTATCTATGGATTTTTAGAAAGTGTTAATTTTTAATATCATGCTCATAGAGTTTTCTAGTTATCTAATTTATCTAGATTTCAATCTTTGAATTTGTTGAGAGTTTTTTTATGTCCCATCTATTGTGAATGTCGTTAACTTTTTCTTATGTACTTATAAGTAGTAGCATATTGTTATTGCTAATGCTATTGTGGGAAGTTTAAAGACAAGAAAAAGTATATTGGATTTTGGGGTCATTTTATATACTAAATACCCATGCTCCATCCCATGTGCTCTCTAGTTGCAGATGTGGGAAAGTTAAAATGTCTCCTGCTACTAGGGTTCTCGACACTGATTTTGTTCTACCAATTAGATCCATACAAACTCAGAATTTGAAAGGGCATCACCTTTCTGTTACTTTAGACCTTTTCTACCAGTTGGGAAGGTGGTGTAAACAGGTAGGCTTTATCTGCAGCAATGTTCAGTCCTCAACTTCCTAGAGAAACTGTTTTGACGGATGAGGAAGTAATGACATCTTTTCTTTCTGGGTATCTGATCCACGAATCAGAGTTATGGTGCTGTGTTTTTAAATCATACTTCCAATGGTAACACTTTTTGTGAATTAGTCCAATATTTCTCTAAGGGTCATTACAAGAGTGTCAGCCAGAAGTTCCTCCAGCCTTTCCAAATTTGATAGGCCTCAGTTCACCTTACTTAATATTTTCCTGCAAACTTTTACTAATGCTGCATTGTAATAAGGAGAAGATCTGGCCCCATATCATTTTGCTGTCTATACTTTAAAAAAATTCCAGAGAAATTCTAGAAATAATTTTTAATTAAAAGAGGAAGTTTCTAGGGGTCCGCCCGGTGGCCTAGCAGTTAAGTGCACGCACTCTGCTTGGGTGGCAGGGGGTTCACAGGTTCAGATCCAGGGTGCATACTGACGCACCACTTGTCAAGCCATGCTGTGGCAGCATCCCATATAAAGTAGAGGAATATGGGCACGGATGTTAGCCCAGGGTCAATCTTCCTCAGCAAAAAGAGGAGGATTGGCATCAGATGTTAGCTCAAGACTGATCATCCTCACAAAGAGGGAGTTTCTAAAAATAGGATTAGAATTAACTGATAGGAATATTGAGGAAAAGTGAAATCCCTGTAATATTAGTTTCATTAAATAGAATAGTTTGTCTGTGGTTTATATGTAATTGTTTAGTTCCATAGTAGTTTTTAAGGAATATAGGTCCTGATATTTAAATATAGGTCCTGATCTCTGACAAATATTTTTACTTATGATTTTTAAAATAAATTTATTGCATGCTATCATTTCTTCCATTATATTTTCTAACTGTTTGGTATTTAATTATAGGAAAACATAAAATTAGCAAAACATCTGAATTTGAGTTTTTGGTTTGGAAGGCGTTTGTAATATCATGAAATACATCTGCAACAAAAAATACAGATAAACCATAATTTTGAGTAAATTATTTTCATTTTTAAATCATAGCAAATATAATTCACTACGTAATTTAGAATATTCATTTATAGGCCAGCCTGGTGTCAAAGTGGTTAAGTTCGTGTGCTCTGCTTCAGCAGCCTAGGGTTCATGGGCCTTGATCCTGGGAGCAGACCTGCATACCGCTCATCAAGCCATGCTGTGGTGGCATCCCATATACAAAGTAGAGGAAGACTGGCACAGATATTAGCTCAGGGACCATTTTCCTCAAGCAAAAAGAGGAAGATTGGCAATAGGGGTTAACTCAGGGCTAATCTTCCTCACCAAAAAAAAAAAATTTCATTTATCTAAAACTTTCTCATAGTTTACAAACTTCTCAATCTGTTTCTCTTTGCCTATCAATATGTCTGCTGTGATAATTATCAGAGAGTTTTTATAGATGAAGTAAATAAACTCCAAAGAAATTTCCCAAGGGATACACACAACCAGAGAAGAAAAACTTCCTTGTACTTGGACTATTATTAGACTGTCTGTTTGCATCTGAGTTACTGCAGTCCTCGTGGACAACAGCTCTGGAGCCTGCACTCATGTCTCCATAACTGACTCTATGATTACTCCTCTCCCAGTGGAATCCATCACAGAGGATGAGCAAAACCTCAATGCTGAAATATCCTGAAAAAGATTTCACAGGAATAAAAATAACTAAGGCCATCACAACCAACACTGTTGATTCTCTGGCAGATGATCATGGACTCTAGAAGACACAAGGTTGCTACACTCCTTAAATATCCACAGCTATCCCATTATCCTTATTGTAAGACATATAAATATATGAGAATTCAGGAAGGAACTTTCCTTTATATATACATTACTTGCCCTGACTGAAGAGTGAGATCCCTTGAATTGATGCAGCTTTGGTAGAAAGTCATCTATTGCAGTGTAAGGATTTGAATGTTCACTAGCTTCTCTCTCTGCTTCAAAAAAGGTGCTAAATGGTTATGGCATTTTTTAATCAAGCAACTACTAATGGAAATGAAATATTTATAATAAGGCAATAAAAATGCATGTATGTGGAGGAATGGTCTTGGTCTGAGAAAAGGAACATATATTTGGAGACAGCTTTAGAGAATTTTACTTAGGCTTAGTGATTTTTTGATGTTAGTAACTTTAACACATCAATAGCTTATTTCTTTATTCTGTTTTCCAAGATGGCTATACTAAAAATGGAAACAAAATAGATTGAGGAAAAATATTTTTAAATATATTTATTACTCTCATGCAATGATTCAAACACCGACTTGACTATCATAGTGGCTGCAAGCACTATCATAGAGATTATATGTAATATTTCTATTTTGGTTTATATGTAATACTCCTATTTTTAGATAAACATAATTCTTTGACTGTAAATATATTGAGAATAGAAATTCAGAAGGTGAGTAAAATTAGACAGTAAAATAGGCTACATTCTTGCTGACCTGCCTGCAAAAGTGTGATTTAAATACAATAACCAGCTAACTTCACTGCTTAATAGAATAACAGTCTCAGAAGCCTAGTGTTATGTAATCTAAATTCCTGATTCTTCATGACATTAGAATTGTTTTATATGCAATATTTAATTAAGATGTAAATTAATTTTTTACTTTTACATTTAAGAGAGTATTTATGTCACTGGAATCAAAGCCAACATTTCATTTATTTGCCTTGTTCCTCTCAGCAGGTTTCTGCCGTGGGTGACAGGGGAACAAGCAATCACTCGGAAGTGACTGACTTCATTCTTGTCGGCTTCAGGGTCCGCCCAGAGCTGCACATCCTCCTCTTCCTGATATTTCTGCTCGTATATGCCATGGTCCTTCTAGGGAACGTCGGGATGATGGCCGTTATAATGACTGATCCCCGGCTGAGCACACCAATGTATTTGTTTCTAGGCAACCTCTCCTTCGTTGATCTCTTCTATTGGTCTGTTATTGCACCCAAGGCTCTGATCGACTTCTGGTCTGAGAGCAAGTCCATCTCCTTTGTAGGCTGTGTGACTCAGCTCTTCCTCTTTACCCTCTTCATTGTGACTGAGGGATTTCTCCTGGCAGCCATGGCTTATGACCGCTTCAATGTCATCTGCAACCCCCTCCTCTTCTCTGTTCAGATGTCAACACCTCTCTGGTCTCAGTTGGTGGCTGGTTCCTATTTTAGTGGCTGTATCAGTTCTGTTCTTCTGACCAGCATGACATTTACTTTATCCTTTTGTGCTTCTCGGGCCATCGACCACTTTTACTGTGATGATCGTCCACTTCAGAGGATTTCTTTTTCTGATCTCTACATTCATAAGGTGGCTTCTTTTTTCTTATGCAGCATTATTATTTTACCTACCATTATTGTGTCCTATGTGTATATTGACACATAGGTCTAAAACTACGCTCCATGGAGGGACAGAAGAAAGTCTTCTCCACTTGCAGCTCTCACCTAGCAGTATGAGTGTGCTGTACTGTGTTGTCTTTTTTTTTTTTTTCCTTGAGGAAGATTATCCCTGAGCTAACATCTGTTGCCAATCCTCCTCTTTTTTGCTGAGGAAGATTGGCCCTGGGCTAACATCTGTGCCCATCTTCCTCTATATGGGACACCCCCACAGCATTGCTTGATGAGCAGTGCATAAGTATGCGCCCAGGATCCGAACCTGTAAATCCTGGGCCGCCAAAGCAGTGCATGTGAACTTAACCACTATGTCACCGGGCCGGCGCCTCGTGCTGTCTTTTTTATGTATCTCACTCCTGACAGGTTTCCTGAGCTGAGTAAAGTGGCTGCCTTATGTTACACCTTAGTCACTCCCATGTTGAATCCTATTTGATTTACTCTCTGAGAAACAAAGATGTTAAAGAAGCTCTGAGAAAGATCCTAGGGAAAAAATATTTTTATTTAATTCTATTTTAACAGTGATGTAACTGAGAGACCTGGATATTATGACAATTTAAGGAAGCATTGACTCAGAGAATTCACCACTGATCTTAGAAATATTTAAGCTTAGTGAGTTTATTTATTTGAATTCCATGGACTCACAGCTGAAGAATACATTTGGAATATATTTTGCTTGGCTATCGATTTTGGAGTGGAAAAGCTTTGTTTGAACTTCATCTTTATTTTGGGTAAAGATAATGATTGCTATTATCTTTTTTGTTTAGAGAACATATGTTCCAAGTTTTCTCCTGGCTCACTGAGTATGTTGTTTGGGATGTGTTGTTTGTCTTGAGTGAGTAATATATGTTATGTGCATATATATGTAATTGGTAGAGGTAACAAAAGCTGCTATAATAAGCATACAGAGAAAAATATCAGATTTACTGAAGAAATCTTTTTGAGTGTTTAGTGATAGAATCAGACACTCTGCAGTGCACAGAGTCCTAAGGATGACATGTGAGTCACTCTCAATTATCCAGATGCTGAATGAGTGACACATTTATTTCATAGTCTCAGCTTGAAGAAGTTATTCTTGAAAATTCTTCCTTTTCACAAGGAAACTGTATTGAAAATAAAAAAATGTAAAGATAATTCATTTTTCGTTGTCTATGCCTTTGTTAGAATTAACTCATCAAATTAATGTTTATAGAAAATCGATGTATTCTTTGCCCAGTGAAAATCCCTAGGAATAAATAATTTCTATACTTAGCCTCACAATCAAATGAGGGGAAAATAGCTGAATAGAGAACTAAACTGCCACATGGTAAACCCAGTGAAATAACATATATAGAAAATACTGAGGGAGTGGAGTCTCTAGAGGTGAGTGGTCTTAATGTCAGGGAAAACTTTGTAAGCACATTTTTAAAAATATATAGAATAGAGCAAGATGAAATAGACAGGTTTCTGTGCAAAGGGAAATAAACAACTATATAGTGAACTGCATGAAGTTTAATGAGTGATTTTTAATGCACAAGACAGGGCGTGAGAGATGAAACTTCAAAGGAAATTTGTGGAAATCACACAGATCTATATGACAAGCCAACAAAATGAACTTTATTCTGTAGATAAGGGTAAGCATTGGGGAGTTTTAAGAAAGGAAGTATTGTGTTCAAAGTGACATTTTAGAAAAATCACACTGGTAGCTTTGTGGAACATAAACACTCATAGAGAGAAGATGGTAGTCACAGAGAGTGTGTGGTCATCCAAGTAAGAGCTTATGGTGGCTTTAACAAAGGCAGTCTTGTTAGAGATAGTGAAGAGGGACTCTCTTTAAAATGGCAGGTAAACTAAGCTGAATATTGAATAACGGTTGAGAAAATGAGAATGAGGTAGAAGCAAATAATGACTTCTATCTTTGAGCATCTATGGGAGAGGAAATGCTACCTCATAAAATGAGGAGGAAAATATAAGAGTAGTAAGAGTTAATTATTAACTTAAGAGTTAAGGAAATAAGCTCAGGACTCAGAAGGAGCTTTCACATTCTGTTTTTGACTCTGTAGCCTTGGGCAAGTTCCAGGATATCTCTGCACTTTCATTTCCTCATGTAAAATGGGTGCATAACAGCATCTACATCTTAGAGTTACTTGAAGGATTAAATTATATAAATTTCACATAAATTGGTTAAATCTATGTATTTAACGGCTGCCAGATTTGTTCTTTCCTCATGCCCTCAAACTGTGTCATGTTAAGTCTGAAAGAGGAAGACAATAATTTCTCTGCCCCTTCCCCTGACTGTCTACCATGGAACATCCCCAATTCTCCAAGCTGACCTAACACCCTTATCTAACACATTATGCACATAAGTAACTTCTTCAAATTCATCTAGTAACTTCTTATTAAATTTACAATTATAGCTGATGGTAATGTTCATGACGTGTAAACTTTTCTTAATTTAAGTGATATATTTACGGTGGTGAGTTCTCACTCAACTGCTCACTCAATGTAACAACAATTATATTAAAAGGTTTTAGCCTATTTTTTACATTGAGAATTTTATATATTAAATATCTTCAAGTGCCTTGATTAGGTTCCTGTGTTTTAGGCCAAAATTAAATCTTCAGTCCAAAAAAAGACATTTCTGAGTCATTGCTCTAAAATGCAAGTCCTTAGATCTAAAAATGCAGCTCTGCTCAATACTTTTTTTTTCTCAAACACTTTATTGAGGAATAATTGGTGTGAAATAAACTGTATTCATTTAGAGTGTGGAATTCTTTGAGTGTTTGGTGTATTTACATAAATGAAATCATTGCTGCATCAAGATTCAGAACACTTCCATCACCTCCAAAAGATGTATCACCCTCCTTTTAGTTAATGCTTCCTTCCCAATCCATTCCCAGATAGCCAGTGATCTGCTGTGTTGCAGAAACTCTGTTCAAGCAACAGAGACTAAAATGTCTGGAGATCTCCTCCTCTACCCAGCCCCATTCATAGGTAGAAGTTTTACCCCAGGCATGATAGGCCAAGAATAATGGGGCCTCAATTTCGGTTGCCCCAGTTCAGAGGGTAAAGGTTCTGTGCCAAGAGAGACAAGCTTAGAAGACCATAGGCTTCTGACCTCACCCAGAAACCTGTTCATAAAGCAGGGGTGTCACTCTGAGAGACCTGGGCCACTGGTCCTGCTCTAGCTCCAGAAAAGTTGAACACAGTTTTACCCAGAATGAAAGGCAGGCCATAATAACAGAAGGATCCAAAGCTCTCCCCAAGTGAATTGACTATATTTGGAAAGAAGTGTGGAAAAGTTCAAGCATAAGTGAACTCTCAAACATGACAAATATTTGGCGATAATCAACTAAGAGGAAGTTAGTAGCTCCCTGAGAGCAAAAAGCTGACTGTCAATCAACTAGAAGTTTACTGGAGAGAACCGGGGAAAGAGACAGCTAATAGGGGCCTCTTGCAGCTGGAACAAATCTCAAAGACTGGCCTTAAAGACTTTCCTTAGAAAGGGGACCAAATTTATTTGGATCAGGCTGCAAAGCAATATATGTCCCAGATGTTTTCAAAACAACAGAACAAGAAGAACTAGTGGAGGCTAACTGCTGGGTAGGAAACCTACAGAGGCACAACACTCTACAAAATGACCAGGGGAAGACACAACCAAAGGAAGCCCTGATAAAACCATTGTCACCCAAGAGTAACTGTGCACAAGCCTAAGGTTGTGCCTCTGGAAAGTGACACCAGAGGCTTCTCAGAGCAAACAGAATTCAGTAAAATAGTCCAACAAAGTCAATGAAAAATAAACACATGAACAGAAACAAAAATAAAGAAATTATTTCAAAAAATTCTTCTATTGTTTAAAGGTACATTAACTCAAAGAATGTCATATAGTTAGAATCATACAATAGGTGAATTTTCGGATTGGCTTCTTTCACTTAGCAACATGCATTTATGGTTTCTTCATGTCTTTTCACAGCTTGATAGCTCATTTCTCCTTAGCGCTGAAAAATATTCAAACCACCACACTGTCTTCCAAGCTGGTTATACTATTTTGCATTCTACCAGCAATGAATGAGAGTTCCTGTTGCTCCACATCCTCTCCGGCATTTGATGTTGTCAGTGTTCCAGATTTTGGTCATTCGAATATGCATGGATTCTTTCTCATTGTTGTTTTAATGTATATTTCCCTGATGATAAATGATGTGGATTGTGCTTTCTTGTGCTTATTTGCCATCTGTATATCATCTTTGGTGAGGTGTCTATTGCGCTCTTGTCCCATTTGTTAATCAGGTTGTTTGTTCTCATACTATTGAGTCCGAAGTGTTTTTTGTACATCTGGGGTAACAGTCATTTATCAGATGTGTCTTTTGCAAATATTTTCTTCCAGTCTGTGGCTTGTCTTCTCATTCTCTTCACATTGTCTTTTCAGAGTAGTTTTTAGTTTTAATGAAGTCCAGCTAATCCATTCTTTGTTTCATGGATTGTGCCTTTGGTGTGGTATGTAAAATATCATCGCCAAACCCAAAGTCATCTAGGTTTTCTCCTATGTTATCTTTTAGGAGGTTTAGAGTTTTGCGTTGTACACTTAGGCCCATGGTCCATTTTGAGTTCAGTTTTGTGAGGAGTGTAAGGTCTGTGTCTAGCATGGGCAGAATCACATGAGGAGGAACTGAAACTTGTGTTAGTTCCTGTTGCCTCTAAACTCAGGATTATGGCTTCCCTACAGAAGTCAAAGCACTTTGTCATGGAGCTAACCATACATACCTGGATCTGGAGTTGGAGAAGCTGAAAAAAGACCCAGGGGAGAATGGAATACTACAAGCTTGGTGGCTGCCACATACCAACAAAATAGACCAGCAGAAGAGGAACTTGTGTGAGCTACACAATGACTTTTGCTTCACTCCACCCTCGAAATAGCCCGAATAATCTCTCTTGTGGTTCACCCTAACAGGAAACAGAGAGAGAAGGGAATTCCTAGAACAACAGTTCAGTCTAGCCAAATTGAAACACTACAAAGCCTCCAGAGATGTATTGTCAGAGTACCCAAGGAAACTTTTGAAGTTTGTTATCTTGATTTTGGTAGTGATTTCACAGGTATCTATACATAGGTCAAGTCTCTTCAAGTTATAAACTTTAATGGTTGCACCTTATTTTGCATAATATATAACAATAAAAGTGTAAAACAAACAAACAAAACAAACCAAAAAATCCATGTAGCACAGTCTGAACTCAACTCAGATTCTGAATTAAGGACTCAATTATTATTCTCTCTAATTTCTACTCTGGATGTCCTAACCTGGATTCCCTAACCCTGATCCTTAGTTCACCATAACTTTTTTTCTCTCTGCTACAGATTTACAGTTATTTTAGCATGATGTTCTTAGATATTTTTGTTTGGTTGAATTCAGTCTTCTGAATAACAGGATTATGCAGTCAATATGTATTGTTGATTTTCAAAGACTCAAAAATGAAATATTTAACTTTAAACCTCTAATGAATATTTTTATATTTTTTCCTGAATAATTTGGAATTTGAAATTCAGCATGTATATAATTCTGAATATCATTTATTACTGTTTTGTAGACTCACGGAATCTCTGGGTAATAGGTATTTCATGTTGATGGAATGTTATGCTAATTCATGTCTTCTACAATTTTTATTAGTTAGCAGTTTTCTTCCAGAAAAAAGTCTGGGTTGAGTTTCAATAGGCTAGTCTGAATTGACTTTTTAAATTTTGTGTTTGTGGGGGTGTGTGTGTGTATTTGCATGTTTTAAAATAAATTATCTCTGTCAATAAAATGTCTAGCAGTACATCATTTTTTAACCTGTCTTCTGTTGTTGAGCAATGACCACAGGTGAGATAATGTTTTGGATGACTATGATTAACGTATTGATGATGATGTTCAAAACAGCAAACAACAGACTAGTGAACTAGTGAGTCAATTACCTCTCAATATAAATAACTAACAAAGTAATAAACTAACTCACTTGTTAACATTAATTACATATTAGGTCTTTACGTGGTTTTTTGATGTAATTATGGCTAGGTACATAGGAATTGACAGGTACTACATCCTCAATCATCTTTCTCCTCCGTGGTTCCCAGGGTACTCGTTTAGGATCTCTGCTACTTAGCAGATTCTCCATCTTTACAAGTAAGAGTGAATAATTCAAGAGTATAAACTTGGCTCTAATTAACTATATGCTTTAGTAAAAGTTTTTTAACATCCCTAGGACTCAGTTTTCTTCATCTGTATCTTGAAGGTATTAGAGTAGAAATATCTATAGCCTCTTTAAATTTTAAAATTACCTATGCTGTGAATCTGGTCCATGGATTCTGAAAAACTAATATGGACAAGAAATGTTCAGAAAATGTCATCTCTTACTTGTGACTGAAACCCTGTCCAAGAATATCAAATTATAAACATTTAGAGTTTAGTATGAAATTTAGAAAGAATATGATTTAAGGCTAGAAAATTGTTAATGCCATGGATAATGTTAATATAGTTTTATTTCAGATTCTTGTAAATGAGAACCAGAACAGTGACTAGGCACAACAGTAAATTATATGAAATTTGCTATTGTGACATATTTATACCTAGCTTAAATTTGAATCATCCCTTTACCTCTTTCATGGATTCATTCAAAGAGTTTAATCTGTGTTTAAATGATCATTAAGCATTTTCCCATCAACATTAAAGCAAACATATATTGATTTTCTCTTCTTCAGAGCTTTCTTACCTCAAACATTAAGTACGCCCTGTTCTCATTAAGTGATCATTGTGGAAAGACTCAAGTTTAAATCTGAATATTATAATTTGAAAATAACCAACTTTATATCAATCCACTAATATATGACTTGAGCTATTATTAAGAAACTAAAGTAAATTTCTTCGGGGTATGTATTTATTATTCAGTTA
Organism: Diceros bicornis minor; assembly: GCF_020826845.1. Taxonomy (NCBI): domain Eukaryota; kingdom Metazoa; phylum Chordata; class Mammalia; order Perissodactyla; family Rhinocerotidae; genus Diceros; species Diceros bicornis. The sequence goes on from NC_080756.1 coordinate 15,197,891, forward strand.
CACTGTAGAGATCGAAGACCATATGGAAATGGATAAGATAAGAAAAATTAGGCTGTAATGGTCCTTCAAACCTTTTCTTTAAAAGTAAGGTAAAAATGAAGAAAAATCGTCCAAAAGTGTTAGAGGACACACAGAGACATACACACACAGACCTCTAAATTTTTAACAGTAAAGTAAAGATAAAATCAGCTTAAGCAGTTATACTGTCTCTGTGTACAGAAAAGAATATTAATGATATAATGTAGAAAATATTTTTAAATTACAATAATATACCTACAGTCTTCCAAAAATTTATTATCTATTTTGATAACAAACCTTAGATAGTTTCAGTTTCTTGAAAAAATCGTTATTTTACTCACTATATCTTTGAAGGCTATTTTCACTTGCTTGTTCCTTAGGGAATAGATGAAAGGGTTCAAGAGAGGGGCAACTGAACTTTTTAAAATACCCACTTCCTTATTAAAAGTTGCTGCATCCTTAGGAGAGGGGTTTACATACATAAAGATACAGCTTCCATAAGAAAGTGAGACCGCAATCATGTGAGAGAAACATGTAGAAAATGCTTTTTTTCTTTGTTGAATGGAGGGGATTCTCAGAATTGTCCTGATAATGTATGTGTAGGAAAGAACCACAAGCATCGATGTGATGATGAGGGTAACCGCAGCAGCGACAAACTCAAATCTCTTCTATGAAATGTGTGTCTGAACAGGATAAATGCAGTAAGATAGTGCAGTCATAGCAGTAATGATTGATGATGTTGGATGCACAGAAAGGCAGCTGGAGAGTCATTATATAGGGCACAATGACAACTAAAAAGCCAGAAAACCAGGAACATAAGACAAGTTGAATGCAGAGTCTCCTGCTCATGAGAGTTGTGTAATGTAGGGGTTTGCAAATGTCTACGTAGCGATCATAGGACATGGCAGCTAAAAGGTAAAATTCGGTTGCTCCCAGAAAGATGGCAAAAAAGTACTGAGTGAAACAACCAGCAAAGGAGATCGTCTTGTCTCCAGTTCCAATGTTGACTAGCATTTTGGGAACAAAGACACAGGTAAAAGATATTTCCAGAATGGAAAAATTCCGGAGGAAGAAATACATAGGAGTCTGGAGGCGATAATCCAGCAGGGTCAGAATGATGATGGTCAAGTTCCCCATGACACTGAAGACATAAGCTAGCAGCAGAAAGAGGAAAAGCACAGCTTGAAGCTCGGCATCATTCGTCAACCCAAGAAGAATGAACTCCGTCATTGATGTTTGGTTTCCCATCAGTAACTTCAGACAAAATATGGTAGAAAATAATAATAATGGTAAAGCTTGGACTAAAACAAAAGGTTTTAGATTTTTACTGAAATATAAAATCAAGGTCAAGAAGAATTAGAAGTAAAATTCAAAACTTGAATCTTCCTCTACCGCTTATTTTTAAAATGATGTATACTTTTTGAGGAAAACATTACCACATTTTCCTATTTTATTTCAGAACTAATAAAGTCCCGCTTCTTAGGGACATTTTCAATTATTTCTTTTAAATTGTATCAATATTCATTTCTCACCATTTTTCCACTTGTTTATATTTTTTTTCTTATTCTTTCTGATCTGATTTTCTTCTCTTCATTACTGGATGCTGTCGCAGTGCACAGAAAAATCTAAAGGAAATTTAGAGAGTAGGTTTTATTTGGGATTTCTCAAACTAGCCATTTAACTTTTAGCTTATTAGCCAACAAAGTTAGTAAAATCCAAGGTATGGACTATAAGGGTAACGTTGAGCTTGGTTGTTTTCTTCTTCTTTTATGTTTTGTAGTTTTTGCTTATGTCAGCTTTCTCATTTTGAATAATAATTCTGTGCACCTACTGAAACTCAAAGCCTGGATAGATTTTTCTCTTAATTCTTAATATAGTGTTCGGGATTCATATTACTTACACTTCCTGGGTCATAGCAAGCGCTCGGTAAATACCATCACCATTTAATGTAGGTATATGGATTAGTCCTTGGTGACATCGTAAATCAAAACAATCTCAGTGATTTTGCTTTCTTGCTGCACACAGGATCTTTCCATCAATATATGACAAATCTGTTTTTTTTATGTTTTTTTTGTGTGTGAGGAAGGTCAACCCTCAGCTAACATCCATGCCAATTCTCCTCTTTTTGCGGAGGAAGACCGGCCCTGAGCTAACATCTGTTGCCAATCCTCCTTTTTTTTCCCTTTTTCCCCCCAAAGCCTCAGTAGATAGTTGTATGTCATAGTTGCACGTCCTTCTAGTTGCTGTATGTGGGACGCGGCCTCAGCATGGCCGGACAAGCGGTGTGTCCATGCACACCCGGATCCTATTCCTTTATATTTTTTATACAGAGGCCAGAAAATTGTATAGTTTTGGTAAAAATTTTAATGCAAAACATATTTTTGACTTATTTTTAGACTCATAGCCTTATTTTATAGAATGCTATAGAGTTTTTATGCAAATAGAAGCTCCAATTAAGTTTATGCACACAGTTCCTCAGAATTTTCTTTTAATTTAATATTTTAATTTAATATTTTCCCTCATCAGAAATGAAGAAATGTTACTAAGAGAATGCTATTTCCTAATCAAAAAATCATAAAATTGTTTTCATTTTAACAGTTGTTTCACTACATAGGTTGGTGTATTTTCATATTATAATACGTAATAAGTTAACAATAGTTACACATTTCATATCCTTATCAAGGTATAAATTCCAGAAATATTTAATATAGAAAAAGGGCAGTTTTGCCAAGTTAGGAAGACTTATTGTCTAGTAAAATTATGTCTGGAAAATTTCAGTGTTCCTAATATTAAAACTTTAGCCAATTTGCACTTTTGTAGAAAATTGTATATTTAAAGCTTATAATGTGTTATGCAGCTAGCCTGTGTTATTATATTGAAAATTCTGTTATGTTAATGAATAATTAGATTAATGTATTAATAGTGTAAAGTTAAGTATCAATTGTAATTATGGTTCTCTAAGACTGAATATATTGTCTCGATGACTTTAGAATGAGTACAGGTAAATGAGTTTGGGAAATTAAAAATTATGTATAAATAGTGAATTTTACAAAAATATTTTATATTCAGAGAAATATTAGGACACTACTTCCACTATGACAAGATAGTTCATTAAATTGTAATATTCCCACAGCTAGTTGAAATAAATCTTGGGGACACAAACAATTGCTAACGATTTTCCATTTCTACATAACAATAACTAGTATGTCAGATATTTTGAAGATATCAATGTAATCTTCTAGTTTGAGATTCTAGATATTAAGACTAAAAATTCTAACTTATAAAGTAATTAATCAAGCAATTGCATTCACTCAAGAACATTAATATTTTGAAATTTCCATTGTTTAAATAGCAATTTTTTGACAAAACAAAAACTTTTTAATTGTCTCCCACATAATAGAAACACTTTACTGAATGAATAAATAAATGAGGGTTCAAAAATGAGAGCAAAATCAACATTCTTATATTAGTAAGTGATCTCATCATGTGTTAAATAAAAGATGAACAGAATGATAATTTTTAAATAAGAAGGAAATTTATATCCAACCTATTTCTTTCATGATAAAAGATCACAATCCTTTATAACAAAGATTAGTGCTATTCACAGAAAAAGAATATCTATACATATAAAATCATATGTATATGGTCATATCATAAATAATCCAAACAAAATTATTTGGCAAAAATATATTGTCTTCGGGGCCAGCCTGGTGTCATAGTGGTTAAGTTTGTGTGCTCCTCTTCAGCGGCCCAGGGTTGGCGGGTTTGGATCCTGGGCATGGACCTACATACCGCACATGAAGCCATGCTGTAGCAGTGACCCACATACAAAATGGAGGAAGAGTGCCACAGATGTTACTTCAGCGTCAATCTTCCTCAAGAAAAAAATATATATATATATACATATATGTATATATATAGTCTTCAAAAGATTTACAGCTAGGACACTGATAAAAAAATTAAGGTTTATGTGTAGTTAAAATGTCATGGAAGAACTTCCCCAATCTTTTCTGGATAACCCTAGTTATGAATCCCTCCACTTAAAGTAAAATCATCTCCGTGATGAATTATATGTAACTCTCACATTTAGCTTCTGTCTCCTTCCCTGGTGGACACCACAGCTTTAAGAAATATCTGTTAGTTTATGGAGCATTGTTCTAGATTACATTTAAGAGGAAAGTTAAGAAAACTGAATCTGTGGGAAGGGGAATGGGCATAGTGGAAAACCAGAAAATTTGTGATTTGACTTATTTTACTGCTTTAAGCTTAATTCTGTGAATATAGTGTAACACTTTCTGCCTGAAAAATACATATAAATGCTGAAATGTTATGCTTTGAGCTTTTTACCTGTATTTGCTTAAATCAATGCACATTTTACTTAAAAAAATGTGTGTTCAGTTATATCAACAAGCAAACATGAAAGGGAAACAAACAAAACAATAAGGAGACTATACATCTCTAGTTAAATGCAGCCTTCACCGACCCTCTCCTACCTCAAGCAGGTGAATCAGTTCTGCCTTAGATCCAAATCAGCTCCTTTTGTGGCTGAATTGGAGAATATAAAGGTTTAGGACCCATTGGGAAATGGTCCCTGGGCCATCAGTATTTGTCTGCTTCAAAGTGCTCAGGTATGCCTTGCTTTCTGTCCCAACAGAGATGGGTCAAACTAGCAGGTGTCTTGATATGAGTACAGCCATGTTTGGCTGCTCCATTGACCTACAGCCACCAGCACATAAAGAAATACAAAGCTGCTTTCTGTGCGGTGGGAACTGGCCTTTTCCCGGGAACTGGCCTTTCTCCCACGGAGGGAGTTGCAAGTTGTAACAGTTCAAGGCTCTTGGAGCGTCGTAGCACGGGATGGACTGGCCATCTGTGCCGGGCTAAGACGATAACCAAAGAAAACAATGCACGTACACAACTACTGGGCTGGGACATTAGCCAAGGGGCTCAGTGCACGTACGCCACTGATAACCATTTGTGCATGGGAACACTGGATGCTTGCTCTGTAAACTCTGTAACTGCTTATATAAACTGCTGGAGACTGAGACCCGGTGAGAGTTCCACCTGTGGAAGGGACACCTTGCCCAGGACGTGTGATCCTTGCCCAGCCGCGTCGATTGACAGGGCTCTCCCGGCAGTGGGGCGTGGATATTGTGAGTAACTGATTTGATGTGAGTAATTGATTTACTGTGAAGTAACTGATTTGATGTGTTCTCTTTTCGGTCAACCTGGTGTTTCTCTTTCCGGTTGATTTGTGTCATTTCCCTTCAGTCGATCTGGTGTTTCCCTTTCCGATGGATCTGATGTTTTTCCCTCTTATTATATGACCTATTCGGATCTGCTGCTATCTCAGCCAATGTGGATGTTTTCCCTTTCCAGTCGAGCTGGTGTTTTTTCCCTCTTATTATTTGACCTATTCGGATCTGTTTGCGGACTATCGCCTTTACTATCCTCTATATAATAAAATATACCTTCAGTCCATTTGTTTGGAGTGGAAAGTGTCTTTTACATCTCCGATCGAATCCCCGAATCTCTCATAACAGCAGGTAAGAAGAAAATGAAGGCAGTCCTGTTTTAGAGCATGTAAGCAGGTTGCAATCCCCTGGCAGGCCTTCCTTACCCTTCCAGTGCTCTTAGAATTTATGCATCACTATTTTTCTCACTCATTTTGCTCTATGTGAGTGGATATCTTGCTATTCCTTGATCACCCAAGCCCACTGCCAACTCAAGGCCTCTGCACCTGCTGTTCCATGTTTCTATGATGTTATCTCTCTGGACATCACATGACTAGCTCTCTCGTGTCACTCAGATCTCAGAATTGGGCATGCTTCAGGGGGAGCTTCCCTGACCATGCCATCCAAGACAGCCACTACTCAACCACTGTCTAACACCTTCACTTGCTTACTATTTTATACATAGTAGATTTTTTTATTGTTCACATCACTCCTAAATTTGATTATTTCTTCATTTGTTTATGTGTTTATTGTCTGTTACCCTCACCAAACTGAAAGCTCCACTAAGGGAAGGATTTCATTTAATGCTAGATCTTTAGGACTGATGAAAGTGACTAGCACATATTTGGAATCCCGTAAATATATATTAATTGAATCTTATTTTTTTACCTTATTTTTAATTAAATCAATTTTCTCTAGGCTTGAGCTATCCTAGCACATCATGTTTAATCTTTTCTAAGGGATCAAGAGTCTTTGAGTGAAGTAGTCTTGTTCTTCAAAGCAACCCAAAGATACCTAAAGACAGAACAATATAAGATTGACAAACCAAAAACACTTTGGGCAAACTCCAAATAAATGTTTCATTTACATCAAGTATTTTAAATTTATTGATATGAAAGGCCCTCCTAAGTGATCAGTTAGGAAATAGATTTCACTATAACATTTCCCACTCAAGGGATAACATTAAAGGAAATTCGTAGTCTCTCCCTGAAAAATTTTCTAATTAATATTTCTGATTAAATCACATGGATAAAAATGCAAACATTACCAACAAAATAGTTATAGTTTTTAGAAGCAAAGTAAACGCAAGAAAAGTGAAATAGAATGTCAAGATAGTATGGTTAAATAAAATGTCACCTTTATAATTATTTTCCTAACTCAATCGTATTTTTTCAAAAATTATATCAATGAATTCTAATTAAAGAATTATACTGATGATTCTTCTAATCTCTGATTTACATGTGTAAATCTTCTATATAAATTAAATTTATTGATGATAAATACATTCAATCAAACACACGTTTAGAAAAATCTTCAGGTCTATAAGATAAACACTATATAAATAAATATGCAAAAATAAATAAACTGTATAATACATAAACATTCAACGTACATGTATAAAGATAAATCATATAAATATGCTAAATATATCCATGCCTCAAAGTGATTGTAATCAATAAAAAACTTCTATACACAAAATAGAAATATGAAAAAATATTGTATGCAATATGAACCTCTTCCAGATAGCCATTAATTGCTTGCCTGACACCACACTCGTGCACATATGTTAATGTCAATGATTCCAATATTTTCTCAGGAAATGGGTCCATTTCACTCTTAAACCTCCCTTGATTCACATATGCATACGTACCATGCTTTTCTCCTTTGATATATTATCTCCTCATGTGACTTGAGCAATTAATCCCATATTGTGAAATGATAAGTGAATTACTCTAATGATAACTCATCTCCCTATAGTCTCTTGGCCCTTTCTCTCAATGTATGCCATATGAATACTGCCAAACACTTCTCAAAGAGCTTTTTTCTTGAATTACTTTGCTGTTTGCTTCGACCCTCATATTCTTTGTAATACCTTACATAAGAAATATTTACTAACTTCTCTGTATGCCCGTGGAAGTTTTGGGCAACTACCAGGTTCTTTATGATACATCGGGGTGTTATTATATATGTATATCCCTGCAAGAAGGGCATACAGCATGATACCTTTGCTCAGTAAATATTTGTTGAGGATTTATTTAAACCAAATTAGATTTCTAAGTTAGATACTCTGTTTTATTGAAGTATCATTGATTTATAATAAATTTCTCATGTTTAAGATATACAATTTGACAAGTTTTAAGATATGTTATATACCTTTGAAAACTTTACCACAATCAAGATAATAAATATACCCCTTGACCCCTAAAAATTCCTCATACCCCTTTTTAATTCTTCCCGGGCTTCCCGCTCCATTCCCACACACTAATTTATTTTTATAACTATAAATTACAGTATATTTTCGAGAATTTTATACTAATGGAATAATATATTTTGCCTAGTTTTCTTTACGTAAGTAGCATAATTATCATGAAGCGCTTCATGTTGTTCTGTGAATCAATTGTTCTTTTTTCTCTGGGCACAACCACAGGTTCTTTACCCGTCACACAAGAGGGGCCAGATAAGAGCTGGAACACCAGGCTTATGGCAAGGAAAGGGTTTTTATTTCAGGCGACATCAGCCGGGAGATGAGAGTGAGTCCTCAAATTTGTCTCAACTCCCCAAAAGATGGGAGGCGAAGGGTTTTAAATGTTGTGAGGAGTGTGGCTGCTTGTAGGGAGGGGGAGCCTGTGGACTTGCTGGTCGGCGCTTTCCCACCAGCCTGCCTTTGGCCTTGTGAGGCTGCTGGCAGGGAGGAGGAGGGTGAGATAAGGGAATCTGCAGGTGAGTGGCCTTGGTTGTCTGTCTCTGTGGTGGATTCTGGTGCCAGGAAGCCGAGGAGGTGGGGTCTGGGAAGCTTTAGCTTCTTGATATTCTCTGGATATCAGTTTCCCTGTAATAAATCTTCAAAAACTGGTAATTAGCCAAAATTTCAGTATAAGCCCAGTGTGAGGCCACCTGGGCTTTTAACAATTTGTAACTTCTATTTGCCTTGTAAAGTTCAGGGATACAGAGGTTTAAAAAGCCAATATTTGCATATGAATGCAACTTAGAGAAGCAAGGAAAGGGGATGAGTGTTTTTGGTTTTAACCCCATTTGTGCTGGGTTTAATGTAGAGGAACTGATGTCAGGGCTGGCATAACATTCCCTTTTTATTTCTGAATATTTTTCCATTTTATGGATATACCACAATTTGTTTAACCTTTCTTAGATGATGTATACTTGAGCATTTCCGTTTGGGACTATTACAAATAAAACTACTATGAATATTTTTCACATGTCTTTGTGCACACAGATGCTTTCATTTTCCTTGGGCAAATACCTAAAAGAATGGCTGGGTGGTATGATAGGTGTATGTTTAACTTTTTAAAGAAACTGCTAAATTGTTTCCCAAGTGGTCACAACATCTTATAATCTCTGCAGCTGTAGAATGAGTTCCGTTTTCTCCACATCCACGCCAACACTTGGTATGGTCAATCATTTTAATTTTAGTCATTCTATTGGGTTTGTAATGGTATCTAAGTGTTAATTTAATTTCCCTAATGACTAAAGATTTCAAGAGTCTTTTCATGTGCTTACTTGTTATAGGTATAAGTTCTTTGGTGAGGTGTCTGTTTAAATCTTCTGTCCATTTATATTGAGTTGTTCGTCTTGTTATTGGGATGTAAAACGTCTTCATATATATCAGAAAAAAAGCCTTAATCTATTTTACAACCATTTTCTTCAGTCATTGGTTTACCTTTTCATTTTCATTACAACGTCTTTTTGAGGAGTGAAAATTTTCATTTTCATAAGGTCCAATTTATTGGGTTTTTTTAAATTTTTTATGCTTTTTTGTCTTAAATCTTTGTCAAATGAATATGAGCAAATTTTCTCCAGAAGAGAAATATCCTGTTTTCTTCCAGAAGTTTTACAGTTTTAATGCTTATGTTTCAATCTATGATGCATTTCAAGTTAATTTTTGTAAAAAATATGAGGTGGAGGTCAAGGTTTATTGTTAATTTGTACATGACCAGAAATTACTCAAATATCTTTTGTTGAAATAATAATCCAATAATTCTTTCCCTATTTAATTGATTGGCACTGTTTTGAAAATGAATTGACCTGTCTGTGTGGGTCTATTTCTGGACTATGTGTTTCATTGATCTATATGTCTATATTTATGCCAATACCATACTGTCTTGATTACTGAATCTTTATAAGTCTTGAAAACAGATACTGTAAGTTCTCCAACCTCATTCCTCGTTTTCAAAATTTTTCTGAGTATTTAAGTTATCTGAATTTCCATCAGAATTTTAGAATCATCTTGCCAATTTTTTAAAAAAGAAAAAAAAAAAGGTGTTGGGATTTTGATTAGAATTGCATTAAATCTCTAGAACAATTTTTTGGTAGAACTGACATAACAATATTAAGTCCTATGAACACAGTAATAGGTATGTGAACAAAAGAGGAAAAAAAAGTCCTGCACTCAGGGAGTTTACGTTACCTAGATTCACATTGACGTGTATTAAAGAGAAAAGTCATAAGTATACATATCCAAAGAAGTATGCTAGCTTTATGTAAAACAGTTGATATGTACAACATTCCATGATCACCAGCCTCGTCACATGTTGTCCTTTCGACTGCTTCCCATCCTCCATTCTCCAAATCCCTGGACGGAGGTCTGTTATCTGTGACTACTTCACCACTTTCCTCTGTCAGATATACTTGCTATTCTTTCTCTCTGGTCTCATAAAACCAATGAATTATCAAATATCTCCTTTGTGATTTCTTTTTCATTCTTTCTTTTATTTTCAGTCTCTACCCTAGTACTACAATATAGGGTTAATGTCAGATACTAGTTGTGCTACAGAAATACCTTAATTGGTCTCTCTGAATCAAGCCTGTATTTTGTACCACCCATCATCCCTATTTCTCCAATTATAATGTGGTAATTACCCTACTTAAAAACCACCCCATTATCCACATACAATTTCTAATACATTAGCTGGCATCCAGGTTCTTCGATATTATGGCATAAATATACACTTCAAATCTATTTTTGCCAATAGTTAACTTTGAACATTGTAGACCTCAAACTAGAGAACCTCCGGTCCTCTGAACATGATGTGTGCATTCTCAAATGCAAGATATTCCTCAGAGTACTTTCCATACCACAACACTGTAGCAGGATGAGGGGGAAAAAGAGGATTTTTTTCATTAGCTAGGATTATATTTCCTTTTAATTAACGAACTTAACTGATTTAATAAGAAAACATGACATCACTCACGACAGAAGATAAAGTCCTAAGGATGTGGGTTGAAAATGGGTCAATGAAGTGATTGATAAATGAATCTGCAGTAGGAAATGAGTAAGAAAACCACAATAACATCTCTAACATCTCTGTGCCTCATTTTCCTCACCTATAAAGTAGAGATCATTTTAGCACCTACCTCACAGTTTACTGTGATCAATAAGCTTTGGAACAGAGATGGGCATATAGTAGGTGCTCTCTATGCATTAAGTTCTAATATGATTCTCCTCTGAGCCTGCTCTCACATAGTAGATAAGTTCACTAGGGAAGGATTTATCAACTTTGCAACTGTGCAGCTAAGTACTATTCAGAAGGAAAAGGGATAGAGGACCTCTTTTTACCAAATGACAACTCTAATTTCTCCGGTTAGCATTACAAGCATAAAGAGAGATATTCTGATATTCTGGTTCTTTTGCATATTTTCCACAAATACCCAACATCAAGGCATTAAGATGTTTTCTTTTCTATAGTTTTTAAATATTGCGTATAGTAAACGTTACTTATAGCTATTATTAATCACCATTTAATTATAAACCTCAGTGAGTAGACGAGTATTTCATTTTCTAAAAGGTAATTTATAAGGACTATACTGAGAGTAGTGGTATCTGAAGACTAAAGGGCTTGTTAGAATTATTTCCTAAATGAGCTACTACAGTTCATGCTGTGATCAATGTAGTATTCAGATCCAGAATGTAAAAGGGACCAAGTAAAAGATGGAAAAAAATACTGCAAACTTGAGGATGGAGTTAATATTTAGAGAGACAGACAGATGAAAACAGTAAGATTTCAATAAATCAAGTGGTTAATAATACAGGCAAGTATGAGAAACCGGCTCTGTTACAACACATGGACAAGATTTACACCTTCTCTATACTATGCTTTGTAGTGTGAACAATTTCAGTTAGAGTCAAGGATGGATCTGATAGATATGATTCTTAATTTCATTACCATGAATTAATTATGCATCTTTTATCACTTTGCCATTTCTACACAACAAATCTCCCTTAAACTCAGTGTCTTAAAACAATAAGCATTTATTATTGCTCATGAGTCTATGGTTCAGCTAGGCAGTTCTGCTGATCTGGACTGGGTTCTCCCACATTTTGGGGAATCAATTGGCTGTCAGCTGGTCCAGAAGGGCCTCAGTTGGGATGAATGAGCTCTGCTTCATTACATCTCTCTGCCTCCAGCAGGCTAGCCTTGTCTCAGTCTCATGAGAATCATGTGGGTGCAAGAGAGACAGCGAATCTATTCCATGTCTTTCTCCTAGTTTCTGATGGTTGCCAACAATCCTTGGTCTTCCTGGCTTGTGGGTGCATCAGCTTTCGCCTCCATCTTCACCTGACTGTCTTTCCTATGAGTCTGTGTATCTCTGTGTCTCTAAATCTCTCTCTCTCTTCTTATATAATGATGCTAGTCATTGGATTTAGGGCCCACCCTAACCTAGTATAACCTCATCTTAAACTGATTACATCTATAGATGTCCTTATTTCCAAATAAAGTCACATTGACAAGTACCCCGGGTTAGGACTTCCACATATCTCTTTGAGGGCGACACAATTCAGTTCGCTACAATGATCATATATATTTAATGCAAAGTGCTTAAGAGAAGTCAAATACCCTGATTATAATTAGAAACATAAGCCTGTAAATTCATAAAATACATCAAAGCCCAATCTATAAACAAGTGTATAAGATAAAGAGGAAATGCCAATTAACATGCAAACTAACTAAGCTTCCTTCCTTTCTTTCCCCCCCACTGCTATCTGCATTCCCTTGTCAAGAACAAGGCATGCTTATTTTTCAACTTAAACTTAAACTCCTTTTGCAAATTTGCCCATGAAAATTCCTAACCCATCTCCCAACTACTTTGCCATTTATAATCCATACCTTATTATTTACCGTTAGATTTTGTATCATATAATTTTAGAAACTGTTCCTTTATAGATGATCAAAGGGAGTCTCAGATAGTTTTTTGTCTTGACCAAGGTCTTTAAGATAGTTAATGAAAGAATCAGAAATAGCACCAAGGTTTTTATTTTTATTTAATTTTCAGATTTCACTAGTTTTATTTCTTTTCTTTCAGTTTGATTGAGACGTAATTGACATATAACACTGTATAAGTTTAAGACGTACAGCATGTCTTGACATACATGTGTTGCAAAACGATTACCACAAGTTTAGTTAACATCCATTAACTCATATAGTTACAAAAAAAGATTTGAGAACGTTTAGGATTTACTCTCTTAGCAACTTTTGAATACACCATACAGCAATGTTAACTGTAGTCATCATTTTGTACATTGCATCCTCAGTACTTATTTATCTTATAATCCAAGACTACCTTCATCCAATTCCCCCACCCCTATGCCCCGCCTCTGACAACCACAGATCTGTCTCTTTTTCTATGAGTTTGGTTTTTCAAGATTCCACATATAAATGAGATCATACAGTATTTGTCTTTGTCTTTGTCTGATTTATTTCTCTTAGAATAATGCCCTCAAAGTCCTTCCATGTCACAAATGTCAGGATTTTCTTCTCTTTTATGACTGCATTGTATTCCTGTGTGTGTGTATTTATTTATTTATATCACATTTTCTTTATTCACCCATCTGTAGATGGACACTTAGGTTGTTTCCATGTCTTGATTATTGTAAATGATGCTGCAATAAACATGGGAGTGCGCATTATCTCTTCAACATGTTGATTTCACTTCCTTTGGATGTATACCCAGAAGTGGAATTGCTGTGTTATATGGAAGTTCTATTTTGAATTTTCTGAAGAACCTCCATACTGTTTTTCATAGAGCTGTATCAATTTACATTCCCATCAGCAGTGCTCCAAGGTGTCCGTTTCTCCACATCCACACCAGTATTTGTTCTTCCTTGTCTTTTTGAAAATAACCATTCTAAGGGGTGTGAAGTGATATCTCATTGTGGTTTTGATCTCATTTCCCTAATGATTAGTGACATTGAGCATTTTTTCATGTAATTGTTGGCCATTTGATTATCTTCTTTGGAAAAATGTCTATTCATGTTCTTTGCCCATTTTTTAATTGGATTATTATTATTATTATTATTTTGCTATTGAGTTTTATGATTTCCTTATACATTTTGGATATTAACCCCTTTTCAGACACATGGTTTGCAAACATATTCTCCCATTCCATAGGTTTTCTTTTCATTTTGTTGATTGTTTCTTTTGCTGTGCAGAAGGTTTTTGGTTTGATGTAGTCCCACTTGTTTATTTTTTTATTTTGTTGCTTTTGCTTTAGATATCATATCCAAAAGTCATTGCCAAGATCCATGTCAAGAAGCTTTTTCCCTATGTTTTCTTTAGGAGTTTTATGGTTCCAGGTCTTACGTTTAAGTCTTTAATCCATTTCTAGTTAATTTTTGTGAGTGGTGTAAGATAGGGGTCTAGTTTCATTCTCTTACATGTGAACATCCAATTTTCCCAGCACCGTTTATTAAAGAGACTGTCTTTTCTCCATTGAGTATTCTTGGATCCCTTGTCAAATATTGGTTGATGTACATGCATCTAGGTTTTTAAAAATTAAGATTAGTGTTTCTTTCACCACATGTTTGATTTTGCTTTATTTATATATAGTTTTTGTTTACATTAAGATCTAAAAAATTGATTGAACAAATTATCATATTTTTTTATCTATCAGATATTTCTCAGACAAATTTGCCAATGATTGTAGATAAAGAAAATACATCCAAAAAATCTGAAAATAAGAAGTACCATTATAGATTGTAAGGCCGTATGCAAAGGCCATTTTTAAAATTGTTTCTGCACCTCCTCCAGATGCCCCAAACACACACAGACAAAAAGTTATTCACATCTAATTTATGAAGAAGAGGTGATTCTGTCTGTATGTAACAAATATTCCATATACACATATATATGTAAAATTTTTTGCCTCTAGATTCAAAATGTTCCCTCCATAAGGCTTCCATGTGAACTACTATGATGGAACTTATAAATGAATTCAACCAAGTGACATTTGTTTCCTGATTTGATTTTTATCCATTAGAATTCTTCATTAAAAAAAAAAACTGAAACTGACTCTGGATGATTTACACAGGAAAAATATTGAAAAGATATTGAGAAGCAGACCACGTATAAAATGGGAAGGGAAATGCAAGAATAAGCAGCAGTCAGGACCACAGTGAAAATCTAAATTATTACTCCAGAGTCAGTTGTGTAAACACACTACTGTGGCAACAACTAAAACCTGGAGGCACAGTTTAAGCTTGCACCACCAGCACTGGACACTGGGAGCCACTGGCTTCATGTGAATCCCCACTGTTCCCATTTCTTTGCATCACTAAATCACAATTCAAAATCTGATTAGTTGAACTTAGGTTAGATGCCTACAAACTAGCTGTAAGGGAGTCTGATAAAATGTATATCTGGCCTTCACATCTGCTCCATGAGAAATGGTTTCTGCCTTTCCCTAAGACTCACAAAATGAGGAGTCCAGAGGCTGAGGTCCATGATACTGTCCCCTCCTGTCTGAATATATTAAATCGTAATAGCACAATGAAAACTCACATGACTTTGCCACAAACCTGTACAGACATGATGGTTCATGGAAGATAGATAAATTGCTACTGAGTATTGGATTCTGAATTCAAATTAGTGATTATCTGACTGCCAAGTCTGTAGGTCTAATTCCACAATAACTCATCATTTTACATTAGCTTTATCCTCTCAACTAACTGAAAATTGTTGTTTAAATTCTAAGAAGTAATAGCTGATTAATAAAAATTAATAGCTTATTTAGCCAATGATCAAAGAAGCCCAGAATCATGTCACTAAATATTAACATTAAGGCAATTTTATTAAATAACCTCATTTAACCCAGCAACTCATATAAAGAATTTACACCATGAATTCTTGACAACTACCAATCTCTACCTTTCAATACATCCTTTAAAAAGTCACTTAGAACACATTACACGATTTATCTGTGCATCACATTAGCTGCAGAATATATAGAGGTTTGTGCTGGATATTTTCATTCATATAACTTCATTCATCATAACTTTTTCCATCCTGATTTGTGCCCCAGAAGGCTGACCTTAATATACTGCATCAACAGACATTCTTGCCCTCTGTCTCAAAATTGGTTTGATCAAGAACAGTCACCAGCAGTACCTTTGAGAAAGTCAGAGCAGAATAAGGCTGGGATGGCAGTCTTCCTCTACTAAAGAACAGAGCTCCTGGTGGGTGGCTTTTTCCCATAGTTTTAACACTCTCCAGGTTCCAGTTAAGACTTTTTCTCCTTGCCTTTTCAGGCCAAGAGATACGGAATTTCCATCATATGACCTGTGTGAAAATTATATAACCCCACCCCCCAATTTATAAATAGTCCCATCATAAATTTTCTCTCAATTATTCCAAATTGAGAGTACCATCTCTTTCTTGATGGGACTCTGACTGAGACACTGAGAGCCACTCATTACGGTAAGTGACACTGACAAAATAAGAGTAAATCTTGTGCTCATTTTAAGCTTTTGTTCAAGGGTTCCACTGTCCCTACTTTGTACTTTGTTTAGAAAAACTCCACACAATAGGATTCAAAACACATCTCACTTCTGTAAGACTTTTCGAGTGATTGTCCTCTTGATAGCCCCCTTCACTTCGTTGTTCCTGAGGCTGTATATGATGGGGTTTAACATAGGAGTGATGACAGTGTAGGACAATGACACTAGCTTCTTGCTCTCAGGGGACTGGTGGGATTTGGGCCGTAGGTAGGTCAAGCTGGTTGTTCCATAGAAAAGGGAGACCACAATGAGATGTGATGAACACGTGGAGAATGCCTTCTGCCGACCTGTAGCAGAGGGCATCCCCAAAATGGTTGTGATAATGCGGGTGTAGGAGACCAAAATGAGGGAAAATGGAAACATAATAAATAGTAGTGTGGAAGCAACTGCTTGCATTTCATACATGGTTGTATCCTGAGTGACTAGTTTCAACACTGGGGGACCATCACAAAAAAAGTGGTTTACGGTGTTTGGTCCACAGAAAGGAAGGGCCATCATCCAAGCTGTCTGTAGCATAGAGACAGGAACACCAGACATCCAAGAGACTATGGCCATCCACCAGCACAGGGACCTACTCATTATGACTGAATACCGGAGAGGGTTACAGATGGCCACAAAGCGGTCATAAGCCATCATAGAGAGGAGGAAACATTCAGAGCTGCCGAAGAAGAAGAAGAAGTACATCTGGGTACCACAGCCTACAAAAGAGATGATTTTCCTTGGGGACGTTAGATCTACCAGCATCTTCGGCACCATGACCGAGGTGAAACAGGCATCAAGAAGTGACAGGTTTTGGAGAAAGAAGTACATGGGTGTGTGAAGAGCAGGATCCACACTGGTGACTGTGACAATAAGGAAGTTGCCCAACAAGGTAACCATATAGATGACCAGGAAGAAAATAAAAAGAGAAACTTGCATCTCAGCATTGTTTGTAAAACCAAGTAGAATAAATTCAGTGACTCTGGTGTGATTTTCACAAGTCATATCTTAGACTACTTTCTCTCTAAAAATCGAAATATGTTCATCAAAGGACAGTCTTTAAATATAGATATAATCTCAAAAATATCAATAAAATCCATAAACTCATCTCTGATCTCAGTTGTCTTAGCATTCTATTTCTCTGAAGCAAAGAGAATGTTTACAACAAGAAAAAAATCAATGAAAAGAAATGTTTTGCATGAATCCTATTAATTGCTGATCATCTAGGTGCAGTTTTTCTCTCACCAGTGGTCATAGCCTGCAGCTCATATTCTTCATCAGAGGCCTGCTAGTTTTCAGGATTAGGTAGAGTTTAGAAAGAAAATAATTAGAATAGAATCATCTACTAATTTTTAAAAATAAATTCAGGGTGCAAAAAGATAAATTAAGAGCTATTTGGACTTTTCTAATCTTTGATTATATAAATGACATGTTTCTACTGAATGGAGTGCATTCTACACCATTCCATCCACTGTGTACATACATATATATATTTACATATGCACACACATGCACACACACATATTTGTGTATATGAGAGAAACTCAGTAAATAAACATAAGTAAACAAATATGTAAACATAACATATGCTTATGATTTTGGTGCTTTTCTGCAATCCTCACGAGACTACTGATTTATGTGGTTTTTCATAATGTTTCTTGAACCATAATTTCACTCCTTGGGCCCCCATTTCTTATTATGCACTTAAGTCTAGTCATATCATTTGAGTTGGGCTTAAAAACAAACTTCTGAACAAATATGACTTGTAATAGAGAAGCCCTCCTTCCGACACTCTTTTCAATTCCCATCCATTAAAATAATTCTACCAACAGTGTGTTGTGACTTTGTTAAATTACCATTTGCTAAGTAAATCCCAGGAGTGTAGGTTGGAGAGCTGTGGTTTACCAAAAGACCAGAGAGGAAAATGAAGTAGAGAAATTTATTACTCACAAGTCCTGGAAGAGGTACATGACACGCCTAGATGGACCACAGGGGAAGTCATGGCAGGGTGCAGGCAGAGAAAGCAGCTCAAGTCCTGGGGCACACACCTTTATTAGGGGCCAAGAGTGGAGTACTTTGGGGATCCCTGGCTGTGGCCTGATTTGTCAATTCAAACTAAAAAGGACAGGGTTTTGATATTCTTCCCTGGGGGTTTTATCTAAGGGGCGCAGAAGGTGAAGGCCCTGGGAGGCAGGGGAGACTGTTTATCACATGGGCAGTTGGGGGAGTCATAACAGGAACTTACATTTACTTTTGACCCTATGGGCTGTTATTTAGGATACGAACTCAAGAGACAGGTTGATGTCAGTTCAGGCCCCTGCAGGCCACTTGACCACACAAAAAGGATACCTAGTCAGCCAATTATGGAGGAGTTGAGCTGAACTCTCTACACTGTCAATCTTCTCCAAAACGGCATGGTCAGAAATGGGAGCTGGTCACTTACTGTTGTGTGTCCACTAAAACTCCAGTCATAAAAGTGTTAATTCAACTATTATGAACTCAAACACTATATCTTCTTTAGAGTAAAATATTTTGACCAAAGGTAGAATTATATAAATATTTTCTGTGCAGGGTCTTAGCAACAGCACATCAAACTTTAGCAATCACAGAAACACGTGTTGGAATACCAATTATTCATAATGCTACATTGGAGCTGAGCTGAATGATATTTCATTTTTTTCAAATATTGGGGTTAGGTAAACATTGGATCGATAATTTTATAACACATTTTTAAAATTTAATTCAGAAAAAAACTTAACTACTTTATTTTATAGTCAAAATTATATTTAAAATAGATTTCCTCCCTAAAAGTAAGAGGCTGAAACTTACAGCCTATGGATTTATTCTGAAACAAGTGGCCCATTTGAAGAAGTCTGTGATTTAATTCTAACTCTAAAGGTAAATATTTTGACGTCTCACCTGTCTATTTTGCTTACTGTAAGTCCTCAAACTAATACTGTCAATGGGGTAAGGAAGGAACTCTGGTGGTCCCAGGATGTCTGTGCCCCTATGAGTCCCAGAATAATAGGTAATGGATGTGACAGTGATCATGACCATTACCCTCACCACTATTACAAAACCTGCTTCAATACCATTCTCATCATGAGTAATAGCAACAACAACATTATTCTTGGTATATTTAGCAAAACTTATAAAAAGCTTCATAAGCATTATCACGCTCACCAGCATTTTGCAACAATTCTAAACTTGCTGTGGCTCTAAAAATACTTCATAATTTGTCTTGAAAAAAAAAGAATATGAGAGTTAATAAAGTTATCAAGATTTTATAATAAACTAACAAATTTTTGTGTATCCCCAAAATGGCTGCCTCTCGGAATTCTGATGTTGAGGTGGCAGAAAGAAATACTAAGTCGAATGGCTGATCCTTGAGTGATCACGGTCTATAGTGCACCATCCACGGGTCTTCACCATGAAATATGAACAAGGTACCCAAGAAAATGGTCCGTTTTTGATTTTTTGATAATCAGTGTTGTACACTTTCCCCTTTGCCTGAGCACATTAAAATTTTGGAGACCTAGATGTTTATAGTGTCACAGAATGTACCTCCAAATATCCCTCTCAGTCTTTTTATGTCCTAGAAAACCTACTGATTTCATTGCACGCATCCTCTAAAAAAGGAGAATCACCAGCAGTGATGTTGCAATCATGACCACAGATTTATACTGATGTCTTTTTTAAAAACTTGAGAACTGTGGTTGAGTTGCCATGATTAATACACAGTTCTAGAGAATGTACGATTTTACTTGTTGCATGGCATTTTGATAATTTAGATACATTTACTTAAGTCCACTACTTTAACTGGCTATGTCCTAATGAGGCCAAAGAAATTCTTCACTTCCCATTAAGCAGGCCAACTTCATCCTTTTCTGAGAAAATAGACTTTATCTCTCATTCTGCCCGCTCTCTCACAAATATATGTTTTCTCATAAAAATGATTATGGATCACTGCAATTACATCAGCATATTTGGAGCACAACCTGAAGCTGAGATCATCATTAAATTTCTCTAACTGGAACAGCACTTCTAACAATCCAAAATATAGATTAGCAAAAGTTGGAGAGCAAACAATGTCAGTATCGAATTGAAAATACTTTGTATGGTTATAATCCACAGCATTACTCAAATATACAACAATTGTTCTCTTAATACTCTTTTCCTAAGCATTCTGTAGCTTTCTAGACAGAACAAGTGCCCTATTATTATCTATTTTCTTCTATTCTAATAAATCATAAAGTTATTCCTTTTTCCATAAACAAGGTCCCATATGTATTTTTATTAAGATGTTTTTGTTATATACTGATGCACAAATAAAACTAAGTTTTTAAAAATTAAGGAACAAAATAAATTATAAAGAAATATCCAGATATATCTTACCAAATTAATCCCCGTATTTCTTTTTAATTAGAAATTTAATGATTTTTTAAAAAGAAAAGTAATGGTTTGTGAGAATTGTTAACCGATCTTGAAATCTGTCAATTATCTCAAATCTTCAGAATTAAGCAAACATTTTAGGCAAACTAACCTGCTTTGCATTAACACTATATGGTTGATATATTTTAGTAATAATATTTAAAAGTGTGACTGGCCTTGGGGAAATAATCCCTGGGACATTAGAAGGGACTACTGTCAAATAAACAACTGTTTTCATTTCATAGGGGAAAATATAGAATCTCCATGGAACTGGCTGTATTTTCTTTAAGTCACAATGACTGCAATTCAATATGTATTTCTCCATAATAGATATTCTGTAGTGGGTCTATTGGGCTCACTGGTCAAGTTCCTTGGGATTACAACTATTAATATACCAGGACTAAGTGAGGAGTATAAATTTTACTTTTTCCATGTAATATTTTTGTATTTGTGAGATAGTTTTTGATCTAATACAGATAAGAGAAATTTGTACCATGCTCTGGAAGCTTACTCAATTGTAAATTTCATTTTTAAAATTTTATTTTAAATATATATTTTCCTAATAATAATCTTTTAAAATGGTTAAACACATCAAGGTAAGCTGATAACTGGCTGTATTTTATTGTTGTCTTATACCTTAAATAATTTGGCTGTTGATTTGTTTTACTGTGAGAACATTGGGAACAGTACCAAGAGTCATACATTGTTTTATGGAAGAAGTACCTTATATCCAACATGGTCAATGCCATAAAGAATTAAGCAATTTTTCTTTCTTTTTTAATCCTTGGACTGTTTTTTTTTTTTTCCCCTCTGAGGAAGATTAGCCCTGAGCTAACATCTGTGCCAATTCTTCTCTATTTTGTATGTGGTTGCTGCCATAGCATGGCTGATGAGTGGTGTAGGTCTGCACCTGGGATCCAAACCCATGAACCCAGGCCTCTGAAGAAGAGCAAGCCAAACCCAACCACTATGCCATGGGGCCAGCCCCAATCCTTACAATGTTTTACCCTTGGGTTTCCTAAGACTATTTTAATTTAGTAGGTAGAAACATAACATTATCCTTTGAAGTGTTTTGTAATGAGCTAACAAAACTGTGGAAATCACTGTCTTTATTTTATTATAGTATATTTGTTGTTGTTGTAGAACCAACTCATAAATAAATATAAACTTAGAACAGTTACAAATTAGCACAGTGGGAATGATTCCAAAAAATCCTAATGAAATCTTTGGAGGGCAAAAAGCCTTTAAAACGTCCCAAGAGTTTAAGGTTAACCTCAGCCTGAACAGGAAATATAACAAATAGTTACATAGGAAACTTCATCACTTCCTAATTTACCTCTTTCTGGAAAGAAAAAGAGAAGCGTTCTACATTTGTGGAAATTAAAGGAAAATTCCTTAATCCTTATTTTCTATGTAAAACTAATTAACAATGGTAAAATAGTTTAAAATCATCTTTTTTAAATCTTCAATTGGATATGTCTACCTTTAAGATAAATAAAACAAATCTGTAACCATTTCAAAGAAAAATTATAACATAAAATATAGTCTATCTACTTTAATTCATACCTGTACGAAATAAACAACTAAGCACCATACTAAAGCATATATGTGTAAATTTGGACAAGAAAAATCAAGTGAAAAAAATGGTGCATTACTGAATCATGTATCAAGATTTTGTTTTCTTTTTAAGAATTGTAAATAAAATTTTACAATATCTCAATGAGAAGACCTTGAAAATCCCCTGTTCTGAAGAGGAAGTAAACATCAATGGAGTTATTTCTGCATTATTTCTTCCTAAATGAATCTCATCTCTCCCCACCCTACAAACAACAAAAAATCAGATAAAATACAGCTCACTGTGTGGTGTTCAATTGCCACTCTGGAGTAGTCCAGCTCCTTATCAAGCAATTCTTATAGTCAGATTGTACAATGCGTTCACTGACTGTATATGACTGCCAACTTGTGGGTAGTTCATCTTCATTATTTTGGCTGAAAATTTTTCACGTTGTTATAATTTTGGATTTGCCTGGAAACAAATTAATGATTCTCTTCCTATAAGTTTTTTGGTTCACCTACTAAGTGGCAAGCACTGTACTAAGTAGTAGGTTTGAAAGGTAAAATAGACATGCATCCTCATCTCAAAAAGCTTACACTATTTGTAACTCTCATTTGATGAAATTCATTTTGAGAGAGTAAAGAATGAAGACATGTCAGCAAGAGAGGCAGTTTAGTGGTTATTGAAAAAAGACAGAATATGACCTTACATCGGCCTAAGGTCTGCTCCACAGATTTCAGTTTCAGAATTTAATTGTGTGAATTAATCCAGAGGATATAAAGCTCTTTTGGAATGGTGAGCACAAATTAAATTTGTCCAAAGGTGGTGTGTAACATGAAAAGTATATAAAAACTAAAGGTGTGTAAAATATTTGTGTACTTTGTTTACTTTAAAGGAAGGGATTTATATTTTTAATAACCTTACTACAGTTGTCTATTCACCTGGAATTTACTTTTTGGAAGTCATATCATTTAGGGGAATTAAAATAATATTAAGAAAATTTCTTTAAAAAATAAGAACAAAGAAAACTGCAGGAATTTTTGACATTTTTCATACAAGATTTGGAAATTCATGTTGGACAGCCATTTTATGAGAAAGTGAAAATCTCTTCTAACACATCAAAATATTTTTCTCAATGTCAAAAAAACAAGCAATCTGATTAACAAATGGGCAGGGGCCTGAATACATGTTTTTCCAAAGAAGAGATACAGATGGCCGACAGACACATGGAAAGATACTCAACACCATTAATCATCAGGGAAAGGCAAATCAAAATCACAGTGAGATATCACCTTACACATGTCAAAATGGCTATCATCAAAAAGACAACAAATGACAAGTGTTGGCTAGGATGCGGAGAAAAGGGAATCCTTGTGCCCTGTTGGTGGGAATGTAAATTGGTGCAGACACTAGAAAAGAGTTTGTACGTTCCTCAAAAAATTAAAAATAGAACTACCATACAATCCAGCAATTCCACTTCTGGGTATTACTCAAAGAAAACAAAAACACTACAGGCAAACCTCATTTTGTTATGTTTCGCTTTTTTGAGCTTCACAGATACTGTGTTTTTTACAAATTAAATGTTTCTGACAACCCCGCTTTGAGCTAGTTTATCAGCGCCGTTTTTCCAACAGCATTTGCTCACTTCATTTCTCTGTGTCACATTTTGGTAATTCTCACAATATTTGAAACTTCTTCATTATAATTACATTTGTTATGGTGGCCTCTGATTAGTGATCTTTGGTGTTACTACGGTAATTGTTTTGGGGCTCCACGAACCTCGCCCGAATAAGACAGAGAACTTTTAATTGATAAATGTTGTGTATCTTCCGACTGCACCACCAACCAGCAGTTCCCCATCTCTCTCCCTGTCCTCAGGCCTCCCTATTGCCTGAGACATAAAAATATTGAAATTAGCCCAATTAATAACCCTACAATGGCCTCTGAGTGTTCAAGCAAAAGGAGGAGTCATGTGCCTCTCACTTTAAATCAAAAGCTAGAAATGATTAAGCTTGAGGGAGGCATGTCAAAAGCTGGGATTGATCAACAACTAGTTCACCAAATTGTGAATGCAAATGAAAAGTTCTTGAAGGAAATCAAAAGTGATACTCCAGTGAACACACGAATGACAAGAAAGTGAAACAGCCTTATCACTGTAATAGAGAAAATTCTAGTGATTTGGATAAAAGATCAAACCAGCCACAACATTCCCATAAGCCAAAACCTAATCCAGAGTAAGGTCCTAACTCTCTTCAATTCTGTGAAGGCTGAGAGAGGTGAGGAAGCCTCAGAATGAAAGCTTGAAGCTAGTAGAGGTTGGTTCATGAGGTTTAAGGAAATAAGCTGTCTCCATAACATAAAAGTGCAAGATGAAGCTGCAAGTGTTCAGTAGAATCTGCAGCAAGTTATCCAGAAGATCTAGCTAGGAGAATTAACGAAGGTGTCTACACTAAACAACAGATTTCAGTGCAGAAGAAATAACCTTATATTGGAAAAATATATCATCTAGGACTTTCATAGTTAAAGAAGAGAAGTCAACGCCTGGTTTCACAGCTTCAAAGGACAGCCTGACACTCTTATTAGGGGCTACCACAGCTGGTGACTTTAAGTTGAAGCCAGTGCTTATTTACCATTCCAAAAATCTTAGGGACCTTAAGAATTATGCTAAATCTACTCTGCCTGTGCTCTATAAATTGAACAACAAAGCCTAGATGACAGCACATCTATTTACAATGTGGTTAACTGAATATTTTAAGCCCACTGTTGAGATCTACTGCTCAGAACAAAAAAAAGATTATTTTTAAAATATTACTGCTCATTGACAAAGCACCTGGTTACCCAAGGGATCTGATGGAGATGTACAATGAGACTAATGCTGTTTTCAAGCCTGCTAACACAACATTTATTCTGCAGCACATAGCTCAAGGAGTCATTTTGACTTTCAAAAATTATTATTTAAGAAATATATTTCATGAAGATATAGCTGTCGTAGATAATGATTCCTTCAATTGATCTGGGCAAAGTAAATTGGAAACCTCCTGGAAAGGGCTTACCATTCTAGATGTCATTAAGAATATTTGTGATTCATGGGAAGAGGTCAAAAATATCAACATTAACAGGAGTTTGGAAGAAGTTGATTCCAACCCTTATGGATGACTTAGGGGGTTCAAGACTTCAGTGGAGGAAGTAACTGCAGATGTGGTGGAAATAGCAAGACAACTAGAATTAGAAGTTGAGCCTGAAGATGTGACTGAATCGCTGCAATTTCATGATAAAACTTTAACGGATAAGGAGTTGCTTCTTATGAATGAGTAAAGAAAGTGGATTCTTGAGATGAAATCTACTCCTGGTGAAGAGGTTTTGAAGATTATTGAAGTGACAACAAAGGATACAGAATATTACATAAACTTAGTTGATACAGCAGTAGCAAGGTTTAAGAGGCTGACCTCAAGTTTGAGGTAAGTTCTACTGTGTGTAAAATGCTATCAAACAGTGTAACATGCTACAGAGAAATCAATCCTGAAAGGAAGAGTCAATCCATGTGGCAAACTTAATTGTTGTCTTATTTTAAGAAATTGCCACCGCCACCCCAGCCTTCTGCAACCAGCACCCTGATCAGTCAGCAGCCATCAACTTTGAGGCAAGACTCTCCACCAGCAAAAAGACTATAATTTGCTGAAGGCTTAGATGATGATTAGCATTTTTTAGCAATAAAGTATTTTTCTATTAAGGTATTTACATTGTTTTTTTGGACATAATTCTATTGCACACTTAATAGTCTACAGTATAGTGTAAACATAACTTTATATGCACTGGGAAACCAAAAAATTTGTGTGACTCATTTCAGTGTGATATTTGCTCTATTGCAATGGTCTGGAACCAAACCCACAATATCTCCAAGGAATGCCTGTAATTAAAGCAGATATATGTACCTCTATTTTCATTGCAGCATTATTTATAATAACAAAGATATGGAAACAACTTTATTGTCCATAGACAGATGAATTGATAAAGAAGATATAGAGATGTGGTATGTGTATATACCCAATATACATAATGGAATATTACTCAGCCATAAAAAAAGAATGAAATCTGCCATTTGTGACAACATGGATTGATCTAGAGGGTATTATGCTAAGTGAAATGTCACACACAGAAGACAAATACTGTATGATTTCACTTATATGTGGAATCTAAAAAACAAAACAAATGAACAAACAAAACAGAAACAGACTCATAGATACAGAGAACAAATTGGTGATTGCCAGAAGAGAGGGGGATGGGGGATTGAGCAAAATAGGTGAAGGAGATTAAGAGGTACAAACTTCCAAACTTCCTTATTGCAAAATAAATGTCACCAGGAGATAATATACAGCATATGGAATATACTCAATAATATTGTAATAACTTTATATGATGACAGATGGTTACTAGACTTATCATGATAATCATTTTGTAATGTATATAAATGTCAAGTAATTATGTTGTACACCTGAAACTAACATAATATTGTATGACAACTATATTTCAATAAAAAAATAAAATGAAATAAAATACTTTCTTTTCTGGCTATAGTATCTCTGTTTCTTAGACAACAATAAATAAACAATTCAGCAATTACTATAAAATTTCTCTTTTGATACTTTTATTATAAATAATAAATGAATCATAACCATAAACAGGAGAGATAGATGGTTAAATAGATATAAGAAAACTGCAAATACAAATGTCTCATATGTGCGTTGATATCCTATCATTTATTCCCTAGATATATGATCTTAAGGTAATTAGCATTCCATTACTTTTAAGCAAAATGGTGACTATTCCTATCTTACAGAAAAAGTTTGAGGCTTAAAGTAAATAATTATGATAAAACATCTACTACAGTGATCTAACGTTTTGCAGATAATAAACATTAGGCTTATTTTCCCCTGATAATCCAGTTCTGGTCTCATGGAAGAAGAGACTCTTGTACCTTCCAAAATAGACAGGTATAGTAGATAAGCACCAGTCCTTCTAAATTCTGGATAATAAAAAAAAAATCTAAGTTCTTGATAATAAAGCTAATCTTTATGGAGTCAAGTAGAATCCTGAATGCTTGATATCTATTTTACTCCTTTAAATTTTATAAAAATTTAATGAGGCAGGAAATAATTAGGATGACCATTTTATAGATGAAAACAAGGACACAAAGGAAGCTTAGTTATGGCCCCAAATCACAGTTATTAAGTTGAGAATCAGGAGATACATTTAAGCTTTCTGATTTCATAGCTCATTTTCTAACTGCTACATTATATTGACTCTAATTTTATAACATTATAATTTCCAATATCATCAAGTCCTGATTCCTTTTTGTTTAACGGTGCTAGCCTCAATTTATTGCTCTTCTCTCATATTCTGTTCTTCGCTTGGAAACTTCCTCAGCTTAGTATCCATGTCCACTATTATAAGTTTTGCTTTCCACATAACTACAGGATATAAGTCTGTTAAGCTTTCTGTCACTATATAACAAAGATCCCCTTTCCCTCAGGTTCCCATAATGTACTCCTCATTTCTTTCTAAGCCCTCACCAGCAGTGCCTTTAACACCATATTTCTACTAGCAGTTTATTCATGACAATAGGTGTTCTCTAAGGTGATTAAGATTTTTCTACAATGCTTCTCACTTTCTTCTGAGCCTTCATTGGCAGAACTTTTAACATTTATATTTCTGCTAACAGTCTCCTCAAGACAATCTAGGCTTTTTCTATCAGGCTTCTCAAATTCTTCCAGCCAATGCCCACTGCCTGACTCAAAAGCCATTTTGACATTTTTAAACATTTTTTATTGAAGCACCCCACTTTCAGGGACCAAATCTGTATTAGCTGTCTACAGCTCTCATAAAAAAATTACTGTGAACTAAGTGGCTTAAAATTACACAAAGTTATTTTCTGACTCTTCTGTAGGTCAGAAGTCCAACATTGGTCTCAATGGGCTAAAATCAAGGTGCTGCAAAACTGCATTTCTTTCTGGAGGTGGTAGAGGAGAATCTGCTTCCAGCTTCAAGAAGCCACTCACATCCTTGATTTGTAGCGTCCTTCCTCCATCTTCAAGTTTGCATCTCTCTGATCCCTCTTCAACTGACATGTTTCTTTCTACTACAGCTAAGAAAGGTTTTCCATTTCTAAGGACTCATTTGATTATATTGTTCTCATTCAGATTGCTCAGGATAATCTCCCCATCTTAAGGACACTAGCATTAATCATGTCTGCAATATCCTTTTTCTGCATGTAGGTAAGATATTCACAGGTTTTGGGGATTAGGGCATGGAGTTGTTTGGTGAGCCATTATTTTTGTCATATTGATTTACCAATAAAGTGATCTGGAATTCATGAAATTTCTATTTAAAGTGAAATTCAGACACTTAATTTTTCTTCTTGACCTAATTTTTTTTTTTATTGTGGTAACATTGGTCTACAACATTATATAAATTTTGAGTGTACTTCATCAGATTTCAATTTCGGTGTAGATTACATTGTGTTCACCACACAAAGACTAATTACCATCTGTCACCATACACATACCTAACCACCCCTTTCACCCTCCCAGATATTTATTTTTAATAATGACAAAAAATAATGAATTAACTAGCCAACTCAAGAATTTAGAAAACAACAGCAAATCAAATGGAAGATGATACATTACAAAGAAAACATCAAAAATTAATGAAACAAAATGTATATGCAGAAGAGAGTATCAGTGGAGCCAATAGTGATACTTTGAAAATAATTAAAATTTGACAATGCTCTGGAAAGATATACTAAGAAAATAAAGTGAGGAGCAAATAACCAAAATAAATAATAAATAAAAGATATCTCCCTTCAAGTGCTCCAGATAAAAAAGAATGAGTCAAAAAGATGTAACAGAGTAGATAAATAAAATTTTAAAATCTTAGGAACAAAATACAATTAACTAAAGCTAACTTAAGAAGAAATTGAAAACTGGATTAGTCACCCAACAATTTTTTAAAAATAAATCAGTAGTCAAAAAGAATTCTACAAAGAAATATAGACCCACTCGTCCTCACCAGAAAATTCTACCAAACAAATAAGAACCAAAAAAGAAAAAGAAAAAAAATCAAGTCTTTCACAAACTGCTTTTTTGTGTGTAAACAACAGAAGAGATATTAGTATTCCAAACTTATTTTATCAAGCTGCATCACTATTGAGACCTAAAACCATAAATTCTGTACTAGAAAGGAAAATTACACATCAATTTCATTCTTGATGTTGACATAAAGATCCAAAATGAGATATTAGGAATAATAATTCAGCAATGTATAAAAATGAGAATAGGGGCCGGCCCGGTGGCGCAAGCGGTTAAGTGCGCGCGCTCCGCTGCGGCGGCCCGGGGTTCGCTGGTTCGGATCCCGGGCGCGCACTGACGCACTGCTTGGTAAGCCATGCTGTGGCGGCGTCCCATATAAAGTGGAGGAAGATAGGCACCGATGTTAGCCCAGGGCCGTCTTCCTCAGCAAAAAAGGAGGAGGATTGGCGGATGTTAGCTCAGGGCTGATCTCCTCACAAAAAAAAAAAAAAAAAAAAATGAGAATAAAAAATGATCAAATTTGACATTAGAAAACCAGTCAATATAACTTAACCGTTTTAAGAGGTTAAACATAGGAAATCACATTACCTCTTCATCGGGTGCATAAAAAAGTCTTAATTATATTTCAAAGCCATTCTTTATAAAAACCCTCGACAGAATAGAGGTGACATCAGTATCATGATGGAGTGAGCTTTCCCCATAGACTCTCCCCACCTAAGATACAACAAAAAGGACATTCATATACCAATGGAGGACATTCATATGACGCGAAAGATGTCTGAGAGACCCACACAGCCATACATTTGAAGGTGGAAGTTCTGGAACTGCCGGAGGAAGTGGAGGAGATAAGGAGAACTTTTCTCCTTCCCAAACGACAGCAACCCTGGCACCGGGTCCGTGTGGTTCTCAGAAAGAGATGGGGGAGGGGCGACCCTCCATGGGAAAACAATCACTCTCAAAGCTCTCACACAGCCTGTGGGAAATTCCCATATGGAGGAAAATGAATTGTGGGGTGCCTTCATCAAGCTAAAACCCCAGGAGATCAAATAGCAAGGGAAGTGTGAGAAGCCACCAGGATAGGACAGGCAAAAGAAAGAGCCCCTCCCCTCTGAGACCGCATGGCACTCAGTGAGAGAGGGGGAAGGGGTGGCCCTCCACGGGAAAACCGTCGCTCACCAAGCTCTCTCACAGCCTATGGGAAATTCCCACATGGTGGGGACTGAATTGTTGCGTGGCTGTCTTCATCAAGCTAGCACCCCAGGAGAGCAGATAGCAAGGGAAGGACAAGAAGCCCCTGGGATCAGGCAGGTGAGGGAAAGAGCCCATCTCCCACTCCCAGCACAACTGGTCAGCCAGAACACCCATGGAGCTCAGAAGGCTCAGAATACACAACTCTTGGCCCCCACCTAGTGGTGGCAGATGGAAACTGTGACCGGACATTTTCAGAATGAGGAAAAATAAGCCCATGCCCTCAAGCAGTATGGAAAAATACGTTAACTCTCCAGACCAGAAGGAAAATGACAAGCACCCAGAAATCAATCCTGAAGGCACAGAAATGTATAACCTAAACAACAGGGAATTCAAAATAGCTATCATAAATAAGTTCAATGAATTATAAGACAACACAGATAGACTATTCAATGAAATCAGGAACTTCACAAAAGAGATTGAAACAGTAAATAAAAACCAATCAGAAATGTTGGAGATGAAAAATACAAGGGAGGAGATAAAGAAAAATCTAGACTTTTTAAAGAACAGAGCTGACAATATGGAGGACAGAATTAGCATTATTGAGGATAAGAATGCAGAAATGCTCCAGATGGAGAAGAGAGAACTAAGACTACAAAGAAATTCTCTGAGAAATATTCAATTCAATTAGGAAATGCAACATAATGATTATAGGTATTCCAGAGGGAGAAGAAAGCGAAAAAGGAGCGGAGAGCTTGTTCAAAGAAATAATAGCTGAGAACTTCCCAACCTGGGGAAGGAGCTGGAAACACATGTGAATGAAGTCAATAGATCTCCTAAATATATCAACATAGAAAGATCCTCTCCAATGCATATAGTAGTAAAGTTGGCAAAAGTCAATGACAAAGCAAAGGTATTAAGGGCAGCAAGACAAAAAATAAATAATGTACAAAGGAATCCCAATCAGGGTCTCAGCCAATTTCTCAGCAGAAACTCTATAGGCTAAGAGAGAGTAGAATGATATATTCAAAATTCTGAAAGAGAAAAACTTTCAGCCAAGAATACTCTATCCAGCGAAAATATCCTTCAGATATAATGGAAAAATAATAACTATCCCAGATAAACAAAAGCTAAAGGAGTACATTTCCACAAGACCCCTAATACAAGAAATGCTCAAGAAGGCCCTCATGCCTGAAAAAAAAAAAATAGAGAAAGGAGATATAAAGCTTTGAGCAAGGAGAAAAATTAGTAGACATAATCAGAAAAATTGCAACTCTTTATCAGAATAGGTTAACAAACAATTATAACAACGAAGATTAAGAGAAAGAAAATACCAAAAGTAAATATAACCTCATCCCTTTAAAGGGATGCACAACACAAGATGGAATAAATTGTGACAATAATAACTTAGAATGGGAAAAGGAAAGGGACAGAATCTACTTAGTCTAAGGAAATAAGAGGCCATCAGAAAATGGACTGTCACATCTACAGGATGTCTTATACAAACCTCATGGTAACCACTAAATAAATAAACAGAACAGAGACACATATGATAAATAAAGAGAAAGGTAAGAAAACCATCATACAGAACTATCAAACTGAATTGGTAGTCCAAAACACACAGGACAAGAAACAAAGGAAATGCAAAAGAACTGGAAAATGAGCAATAAAATAGCAACATTAAGCCCTCATATATGAATAATCACTCTAAATGTAAATGGATTGAATTCTTCAATCAAAAGACACAGAGTGGCAGGATGGATTGAAAAACAAGATCCAACAATACGCTGTGTCCAGCAAACACATTTCAGCTCTAAAGACAAATACAGACTCACAGTGAAAGGATGGAAGACAATACTCCAAGCTAATGGCAAACAAATGAAAGCAGGTGTTGCCATACTCACATCAGACAAGGTAGACTTCAAGATAAAACAAGTAATGAGAGACAAAGAGGGGCAAAATATAATGATAAAAGGAACACTCTTCCAAGAAGACATATCACTTATAAATATATATGCACCCAACACAAGAGCACCAAAGTACATAAAGCGACAGTTAACAAACCTAAAAGAAGATATTAACAGCAACACAATAATAGTAGGGTATCTTAACATCCCACATACATCAATGGATAGATCATCCAGACAGAAAGTCAATAAGAAAACAGGGAACTTAAACAAAACACTAGGCAAGATTGACTTAATAGATATATAGAGAGCACTCCATCCAAACACAGCAGAATACACATTCTTCTCAAGCGTGCGTGGAACATTCTCAAGGAAAGAACATATGTTGGAAAACAAGACAAACCTGTATAAATTTAAGAAGATTGAAATCATAACAAGCATCTTTCCCAATGATAATGATATGAAACTGGAAATCAACTACAAGAAAAAAACCGGGAAAGGGACAAAGATGTGGAGACTAAACAACATGCTACTGAACAACAAATGGATCATTTAAGAAATTAAAGGAGAAATCAAAAAATATCTGGAGACAAATGAAAATGAAAATACACCACACCAACTTATATGGGATGCAGCAAAAGCAATCCTGAGAGGAAAATTCATAGCAATACAGGCCCATGTTAACAAATGAGAAAAATCCCAAATCAGCAACCTTAAACTACACCTAACAGAATTAGAAAAAGAAGAACAGACATATCCCAAAGTCAGCATAATAAAAATTTGAACAGAAATAAATGAAATTGAAACCAAAAAAAATAAAATAAAAATTTGAACAGAAATAAATGAAATTGAAACCAAAAAATGAAATTGAAACCAAAAAAAAACAGTAGAAAGGGTCAACGAAGCAAAGAGCTGGTTCTTTGAGAAGATAAACAAAAGTGACAAAACTTTAGCTAGACTCACCAAGAAAAAAAAGGAGAAGGCCCAAATAAATAAAATTAGAAATGAAAGAGGAGAAATTATAACAGATACCACAGAAATACAAAGGATTATAAGAGAATTCTATGAAAAAATATATGCCAACAAATTGGACAATCTAGAAGAAACAGATAAATTCTTAGACTCATACAACTTCCCAAAACTGAATCAAGAAGGAATAGAGAATCTGAACAGACCGATCACAAGTAAACAGATTGAAACAGTAATCAAAAACCTCCCAAAAAATAAAAGTCCAGGACCACATGGCTTCTCTGGAGAATTTTACCAAACATTCAAACAAGATTTAATATCTATCCTTCTCAAACTATTCCAAAAAATAGAGGAGGATGGAACACATCCTAACACATTCTACAAGGCCAACATCACCCTGATACCAAAGCCAGACAAAGACAACACAAAGAAGGAAAATTACAGGCCAATATTGCTGATGAACATAGATGCAAAAATCCTCAACAAAATATTGGCAAATCGAATACAGCAATACATTAAAAGGATCATACACCATGATCAAGTGGGATGTATACAAAGGACACAGGGATGGCTCAGTACCCTCAAATCAATCGATGTGTTACACATTAACATAATGAGGAATAAACACCACATGATCATCTCAGTAGATACAGAGAAAGCATTTGACCATTTGACAAGATCCAACATCCACTTATGATAAAAACTCTCAACAAAGTAGGTATAGAAGGAAAGTACCTCAACATAATAAAGGCCATATATGACAAACCCACAGCCAACGTCATACGCAATGGGGAAAAACTAAGCCATTCCTCTGAGAACAGGAACAAGACAACGGTGCCCTCTCTCACCACTCTTATTCAACATAGTACTGGATGTTTTGGCCAGAGCAATTAGGCTAGAAAAAGGAATAAAAGGAATCCAAATAGGAAACAAAGAAGTGAAACTCTCTCTGTTTGCAGACAACATGATTTTATATATAGAAAACCCTAAAGAAACCATCAGAAAACTTTTGGAAATAATCAACAACTAGAGTAAAGTTGCAGGGTACAAAATCAGCTTGCAGAAATCAGTTGCATTTCTATACTCTAAAAACAAACAGAAAAAGAACTCAAGAAGACAATCTCATTTACAATTGCAACAAAAAGAATAAAACATCTAGGAATATACTTAACCAAGGAGGTGAAAGACCACAATGAAAACTACAAGATATTATTGAAAGAAATTGATGATGACATAAAGAAATGGAGAGATATCCCATGCACATGGATCGGAAAAATAAACATAGTTAAAATGTCATAATACCTAAAGCAATCTACAGATTCAGTGCAATCCTTGTCAGAATCCCAATGACATTCTTCACAGAAGTAGAACAAAGTATACTAAAATTCGTATGGAACAACAAAAGACTCCAAATAGCGAAAGCAATGCTAAGAAAAAAGAACAAAGCTAGAGGCATCATCATCCCTGACTTCAAAATATACTACAAAGCTTTAATAATTAAAACCTCATGGTACTGATACAAAAACAGACACATAGATCAATGGAACAGAATTGAAAGCCCAGAAATAAAACCACACATCTACAGACAGCTAATCATCGACAAACGAGTTAAGAACATACAATGGAGAAAGGAAAGTCTCTTCAATAAATGGTGCTGGGAAAACTGGACAGCCTCATATAAAAGAATGAAAGTAGGCCATCTTCTTTCACCATACACAAAAATTAACTCATAATGGATCAACGACTTGAAAGTAAGGCCTGAAACTATAAAACTCCTGGAAGAAAATATAGGCAGTACATTCTTTGACATTGGTCATAGAGTGATCTTTTCTAATTCCATGTCTACACGTACAAGGGAAACAAAAGAAAAAATAAACAAGTGGAACTTCATCAGACTAAAGAGCCTCTGCAAGGCAAATGAAACCAGAATCAAAATGAAAAAACAACCCACCAACTGGGAGAAAGCATTTGAAAGCCTTTATCTGACAAGGGGTTGATCTCCACAATATATAAAGGACTCACACACTTGAACAACAAAAAAATAAACAACTTGATCAAAAAATGGGCCGAGGATATGAACGGACATTTTTCCAGGGAAAATATACAGATGGCCAATAGGCACATGAAAAGATGTTCAACATCACTAATCATCAGGGAAATGCAAATGAAAACTACTAAGTAGTAGATAATAACAACAACAAACAATCACATAGAGACAGAGATTGGATTGGTGGTTACCAGAGGGGAAGGAGGAGGGCGAAAGGGATAATTAGGCACATGTGTGTGGTGATGGGTTGTAATTAGTATTTGGGTGGTGAACATGATGTAATCTATGCAGAAATAGAAGTATAATGATGTACACCTGAACTTTATACAATGTTATAAACCAATGTTACTGCAATAAACAAAAAATTTAAAAAATAAATAAATAAAAAATAATAATAGCTAGCATTTGGGGAATTAAAAAAAAAATACTAAGATATCACCTTACACCCATTAGAGTGGCTACAATCACCAAGACAAAAAACAACAAATGTTGGAGAGGTTGTGGAGAAAAGGAAACCCTCATTCACCGCTGGTGGGAATGCAAACTGGTGCAGCCACTATGGAAAACAGTACAGAGATTCCTCAAAAAATTAAAAATAGAAATACCTTATGATCCAGCTATCCCACTACTGGATATCTATCCAAAGAACCTGAAATCAACAATCCAAAGAGGCTTATGCACCCCTATGTTCATTGCAGCGTTATTCACTATAGCCAAGAAGTGGAAGCAACCTAAGTGTCCCTTGACTGATGATTGAATAAAGAAGATGTGATATATATACACAATGGAATACTACTCAGCCACGACCAAAGACAAAATTGTCCCATTTGCAACAACATGGATGGACCTGGCAGGTATTATGTTAAGCGAAATAAGCCGGACAAAGACAAACACTGCATGATTTCACTCATGTGTGGGAGATAAACTAACACACGGACATAGAGAAGAGTTTAGTGGTTAACAGGGGGAAGTGGGTTGGGGGTTGGGCACAAGGGGTGGAGGGATGCATTTATATGGTGACTGACAAACAACAATGTATAACTAAAAGTTCACAATGTTATAAACTATTATGACATCAGTAAAAAAACCTCTCAACAAACAATCTATTGAAGGTGTGTTATTTATCTATTGCTATGTAACAAATTATCTCAATACTTAAAACAATAATAAACATTGATTCCCTCACAATTTCTGTGATTCTGGAGTTCAGGAACAGTTTCTCTGGGAGGCTTTGCCTCAGAGCCTTTAATGAGTTTGCAGTCAAAATATGAACTCACATATATGGAATCTAAAAAAGCTGAACTCACAGAAACAGAGACTAGAATGGTGGTTGCCAGGGACTGGGGATTGGGGGAAAAGGGAGATATGGATTAAAGAGTGTAAACTTCCAGTTATTAGATGAATAAGTTCTGGGGCTGTAAGGTACAGCATCGTGACTATAGTTAACAGTATGTATTGTATTGTTGTACTTGTATTACTTTTATTGTTATAGTTGTTATACAAGTATCACATACTTGAAAGTTTCTAAGCGAATTGATCTTAAATGTTCTCACCACTTGGACATATAAATGGTAATTATGTGAGGTGATGGAGCTGTTAATTAACCCTACTGTGGTAATAATATTGCAATATACACATGTATCAAATCGCCATGTTGTATATCTTAAACTTACACAGTGTTATATGTCAATTTTATCTCAATAAACCTGGAAAAATAAAGTGCAATAAAGCCAGGACTACAGCCACCTGAAGACTAGGCTAGGGTTGGAGGATCTGCTTCCAGATGGCTCACTCAAATTGCTGTTGAATTGGTTCTGACTACCGGTAGAAGCTTCAGTTCCTTGCCATGTAGATCTCTCCCCAGGGCTGCTTGAGGTCCTCATGACACGTCAGTTGGCCTCTCCAGAGCAGTGATTCGAAAGAATGATATGAAAGAAACAATTTCCTTTTTTCATTAAATTTTTATATTTTTTAGTAAGACCTTTATTTATTGAGATATATTTGACAATTAAGAATTTTATATATTTAAGGTGTACAATTTGGTGATTTGATATACATATACATTGAGAAGTAATCACCACATTGAGGCTAACTAACATATCCATCTCTTTGGATAGTTACTAATATATTTTATTGTGTAAACTTACAGGTAACACATTACCGTTTCACCAATGTAGTAAGGGACTGTGAGAGGACATGAATGCTAGGAGATGGGGACTACTGGGGGCTGCTTTAGAGGCTGATTACTACAAAAGGCAACTTTCTTAATCTAACAGAGTGTATCTACATAAAAAATCTAAGGCAATCCTAAGATTTGATGTAACCACGTTGAAACATTTTCTGTGTGATGTGCTAAGGTAGGTTAAAAAACAGTAAAAGATAGAAAAGATTAGAAAGAAGGAAATAAAATGGATACACTTTGCAGATAATAGTACATGTATAATTCTAGGTATTTCATTTTTTTCATCATGTTTCTATCCATGGATATATGAATATATATGTATCTATGTATGACAGATATAAATAATTTAAAAACATTATAGCATACAGAACTCAGGTTCTCAGGTCAGTAGTTTTTGACAATTTTATACAACCAGGCAAGAAAAAATTAAATTATTCCACAGAGTATCCTTGTGGCTTTTCCAGTCAAGTTCCCTCCCCCTAAGACAACCACTTTCTGATTTCTATCACCATAGGTTTGGTTTTGGTGATCTAGGAATTCCAGTAAATGGAATCATATAGTACATGATATTTTGTGTCCGTATTCTTTCATTCAACTATATGTTTATCCATGAAGTGGAGTGAGTCTGTTGTTCATTCTATCTTTAGTGGTATAGAATGAATATACCAAAATTCTCTTTATTTAGTCTCTTGTTGATGAACATTGGGATTGCTTCTAGTTTAGACTGTGATGACTAAAGCATTTATAAACATTCTTGTATGTCTTCATGTGTTGGGAAGACATTTCATTCCTCTTGGATAAATATCTGAGTGGAATTTCTTGGTGAAAGTGTCATAGTATATTTAAACTTATAAGGCACTATCAAACTATTCTGCAGATTGGTTATAAATTTATAAGAATTTCAGTGTTTCACATCCTCAACAACATTTGTTTTTCAGTATTTTTTTATTTTAGTCATTCAAAGAGCTTCTAGTCTACCCATTGGCATGTGACAGAATATCTTATGAATTGTAGAATTGGTATATATCTTTGTTGATAGTAATTGCAGTTGGTTGGGATGCAATATACTAAATGTCTAAAAAGAATTAAGTGAGAAAAGTCAAAGTAGTGGGGCAATTATTTATTAAACTCTGATAATTAGAATCTTGATTTGGTTTTGGTGGCATGTGTTTAAAACTTGGTTTACTTATTTGGTTGGTTGGTTGTTTAGTATTTATTTTGCTAACAAATATTCATCTTTAAGTTTGAAGGTGTGTGATTTTTAAAGACAGCTTAAAAATCACTGCACTATTAATTACGAAGAGCTTCTGTATTATATTTATAATTGTATTATCTCTTTATCACCAAGGATTGCCCTGTATTCTCAGCACTGTAAAGTGAAAGCAGAAAACAATTACCTTCACATTCTTTAAAATATGTCTTTTGAAGATGAGGAGAATAACCAGAACGGTTGGGAACCCTCTTTCTCTCTTATAGGTCTTTCGTTTTCTTTTTTCCCAGACTCAAAATGTTTATTAACATGATTTCTATCATTTATTTTACAAAAATTTATATAGAAGAGAGAGCAGAGGGCAATAAAAGGAAGGAAAAATATTATACGTGTTTGTATTAAATGAGACAGCCTGACTTCAAATCCCAGCTACACATCTTTGTGTCTATAATACCTTGGGAAATTATTTAATAACTCTCTATTTAAGTTTTCTGGTCTCTATAATGGGGATACCAATAATAACTCTTTAAAAGAATTGTCATAAAAACTAAATGAGGTAAAATATATAAATTGTCAAACATGCATCTAGCTATTGGTAAACACTAAAAATATTAGCTGCTATTATTAACAATTTATTATTATTATTATAAAGATGATCTTAATACTGTTGCAAGTGATGGGTAAATTTAAGTCCCCACAAAAAAGGTTTTAGAATGACAGTACAGTAATCCTTGGCTCAAGTCAAACATTGTCAGTACTAAAAGCACAGATCTAAATATGACAAACGTTTATTTTTCATTTTTCTACCATGTGATGCTCATAGTTTTCAATTAATACTTTAATTCAAAAATTAAAATTAAGGATATATTATTCTATTTCCAAAATATGGGAAGGGGCTTTGTTCTAGATGACTTCACACCAGCTATTAAACAACCTCACGATTTTCCATCTTAAAAACATAATGAATAACAGTAATAAATAATCTTGTCCTCTCCGTTCTTTTTCTTTAGGTATCACTCTGTCTCTCTCCTCCCCTTCATCGCCAAATGTCTCCAAGGTGTTTTTCCCATTGTTTTCTTTCCTTTCTTAACTTCTCTTTACTCATAAATAACTTCAATGTGGTTTGTGCTCTTACCTCTTTTTCAAAATTATTCTTTTCTGAGGTCATCAATGGTCAATGTGGAGCTAAAAATCAACAAATAATTAAAAACTATTTTCTCCTCAACTGCTCAGAAATGCTTGGCAAGTGTAATCACTCCCTCCTTAAATACTCTTTCCTTGTCTTGGAAAATACCACGTTGCTGTGGCCCACTTTTTCATCCTAAGTCTTTTGTCTTAGGGACGACTCATGTTCTATGGGATTAGAGAAGGGTATGAGAAGTTGTCGTAGAATCTGAAGTCCATATAGTATTTTGTTGTCATTACTGGTAGGGCTCATTCTTACCTGGTCGTTATCTCACCAAATGCTGTGGCCTTTTACCAAGTTATTCAGATCAAAAGCAGATATGAAGCAGCATGTGAGGGCTTTTGACTTTCCTTGCTTAACAAATATGTTACTTTCCAACATATACTCATATTAATTTTTAATACCATCCTCTGGTTTCAAAACTAGATTGAGAAATACTCAACATAGAATCTTAGTGAAGATAAAGTTAAAGAAATGTAACATCAACCTTTGTTTTGTTAATATTTTAGTATAAAAACACATCAAACATGGACACATCTCCATATCTTACTATTGTGAATAATGCTGCAATGAATGAGGTGGTGCAGATGTTTCTTTGAGATACTGATTGTTTCTTTCAGATATATACCCAGAAGTGGGATTGCTGGATTATATGGTAGCTCTGTTCTGCATTTTTTGAGGAATGTCAATACTGTTTCCCATAATGGCTGCACCAATTTACATTACCACAGATAGTGTACAAGAGTTCCCTTTTCTCCATATCCTTACCAGCACTAATTATCTCTTTTCTTTTTGATAATAGCCATGCTAATGGGTGTAAGGCAATATCTCAAAGTGGTTTTGATTTGCATTTCCCTAATGATTAGTGATGTTGAGTACCTTTTCATGTACCTGTTGGCGATTTGTATGTCTTTTTTTGAAAAATGTCTATTCAGGTTCTTTGCTCACTTTTTAATTGGATTATTTGTTTTTTGTTATCGAGTTTACGAAATCCTTATACATTTTGAATATTAACCCCTTATTAGATATATGGCTTGCAATAATTTCCTCCCATTCTGTAGCTTGCCTTTTCATTTTGTTGATTGTTTCCTTTGTTGTGCAGAAACTTTTTGTTTGATGCAGTCCCACTTGTTTATTTTTGCTTTTGTTGCCTGTGCGTTTGATGTCACACCCAAAAAATCATTGCCAAGACCAATGTCAAAGAGGAATATTGTTGAGCTATAAAAAAGAAGGAAATCCTGCCATTTGCCATGACTTGGATGAAGCTGGATGGCATTATGCAAATTGAAATAAGCAGACACAGAAAGAGAGATGTGACATGATCTCACTTATATGTGGAATCTAAAAATAAAAAAGCTGAACTCATAGAAATAGAGAACACAGAGGGTGGAATGGTCTGGGAGTGAGGGAAATGGGTAGATGCTGATCAAATGTTATACAAGCCCATTATAAGATGAGTAAGTCCTGTGGATCTAATGTACAGCATATTGACTATAGTTAATAATACTGTATTGTATACTAGAAATATGATAGGAGAGTATATCCTAAGCATTCTCGTCACACACATACACAAAAATGATAACTATGGGAGGTGATA
Source organism: Diceros bicornis minor (assembly GCF_020826845.1). NCBI lineage: Eukaryota > Metazoa > Chordata > Mammalia > Perissodactyla > Rhinocerotidae > Diceros > Diceros bicornis. The sequence goes on from NC_080756.1 coordinate 15,239,484, forward strand.
CATATGTTCATTAACCTGATTGTGGTAATCACTTCTCAATGTGTATGTATATCAAATCACCACATCGTAAACTTTAAATATATACAATTTTGTTTGTCAATTATGCCTCAATAAAGCTGGAAAAAGTAAAACAAAAGAAAAAGAAAATAGATTCTGCTTGAAGCAATAAGGATATTTGAGAATGAACAAATTTTTCATTTCTTGAGGACACTGCAAAGAAACATTTTTTCACATTTTTAAAATTATAAGTTATTTTAATTAATTCCATTGGAAACTTGGAATTTCCCTGATCAGGTTATTTATGTATGCTTCTAACAATTTAGTCATAGATAAGGAATAAAATGAATCCTATCTGTGGAGCTTAAAGAGCCTACTTTGTGTACAGCTCTGTGCCTAGTGATATCACAAAGACCTGGGCAGTCAGTGTCCATTGGAAGAGCTTAAAGAAGATTACTATGACAAACACACTTAAAGTTCAATAATTATTCCAATTGCATGATGGAAATCCATTAGAAACTTTTAGTTTTACACATTGAAACTTAAGTGATGGAACTAACAGCAATAATCTCTGGAAAATGTATTCAAAAAATGAAAATCGAATTTACATTGAACATTCCTTGTTGTTGTTTCTGAACAAATTCCTCTTGAGACAACTGTAATTAAGCTGTGCAGTGGATGCAATCCCTATGGTCTCTAGTCAGAATAGAAATACTGCCTATTCCATCACCATGTTATACTGTGGAATCATAAGAAGTCTGGAAGTCCAACAAGGAAAAGAAAATTTGCCTTGTGGTTCTGGGTATGTCCTCCCATTCACAACTTCCTGTAAAATTGCACTGAGGTTGTGGAAAAGAGATGCTGTTCACTCTGGTTTCCATGGATTTTGGCTGCCTAATCATTGGCTTACTCTTTTCAAATCAAAATGAGCAAAAATATGTATGAAAATGAACAGATAAATGACTGGAAATATACTCTCTTCCAAAATCTTAAGTGTGGCTCTAAGGAAGGTTATGGAATTGAGAAGACCAGAGTAGAGCACCTTTCTATTTTACTCTATACACTTAGGTTTTATGTCACTCCTTTACAATTAAAATGCCTTCATATATTACTTACATTATAGCTTGTGTATAGGAGTAGAATGTCAATAAGATAAAAAAAAATAAGATTATGTAATTTAAAGCCATTGTTTTTCTAAATTTCTGTGAAAATAGCCTAAGATCCAGAACTCAAAATCAGGAAGGAATATTGCATCCATTTTCACTGGGCAGTTATTTAGAAAGGTTTAGCAAAAGGAATCTAAGTGTCTGGGTTCTCATGTCAGACCGCTGATCATAGGACAGTTCCTTTTTCTGAGGTTTGATAGACACATGTGCTAGGTGACTGGATTCCTTTAGCTTATCTGCCCTCTTTCTTGTCTCCACAGATGTCTGGTTCTGAGCCTACAATGAGTGGAAACCAGTCCCTCTGCACCACATTCACATTTGTGGCTTTTTCCTCTCTGGCAGAGTTACAACCTGTGCTCTTCATTGTGTTCTTAATCATCTACTTGTTTACTATGGGAGGAAACCTCATCATCATTTGCCTGATCTGGGTCACCCCTTCCCTGCACACCCCCATGTATTTCTTCCTGGTTAACCTCTCCTTCCTGGAGATGTGCTATATCACCAGTGTGGTGCCTCAGATGCTGGTGCACCTGTTGGTGGAGACCAAGAGCATAAGCGTGGGAGGTTGTGCAGCTCAGATGTATGTATTTAGCATCTTGGGGCTGACAGAATGCTGCCTGCTAGCAGCCATGGCTTATGACCGCTTTGTAGCTATTTGTTACCCGCTGCATTACACTCTCCTGATGGGCCCCCGTGTGTGTTTGAAATTGGCTGCAGCATCTTGGACCACCGGGGTGGTGGTGGAGTCAGCCCAGATCACCTGGATCTTCACTCTGCCCTTCTGTGGAGCAGGAAAGATTCAGCACTTTTTTTGTGACATCATGCCCGTAGTGAAATTGGCTTGTGTTGATACCTCCCACAACGAAATCATGTTCTTTGCTGTCTCCATGCTCTTCATTATGAGTCCCTGTTTCCTCATTCTGTGCTCCTACACGCGCATCCTTGTAACCATCTTGGGAATCCCTTCAGCAGCTGGCAGACGCAGAGCCTTCTCCACTTGTTCTTCTCATATCCTGGTTGTTTCTCTGTTCTATGGCACTGCCTTATTCACTTATCTCCAACATAAGACCACACACACTCCAGAAACAGACAAAGCAACTGCTCTCATGTACACAGTGGTCACACCTGCTCTGAATCCTGTTATCTATGCCTTGAGGAACAAAGAAGTAAAGGAAGCCTTTCAAAGAGTAACACAAAGGAACCCTCTGAGACAAACGACCTAAATCATCCATAGTAGCAGAAACTCACACTGTTGTTCAGAGAGGTTTCCTAAGGTTTTATGTTCCCTCTACCAGTATTAATTGTCATTAAAGTATTCATAGGATAGCAACCAGGAAACACTTAGAACTGTTCTAACTAGAGGTATATCGATTATATGTGTATTGTAAAGATTTGCTTTTGTCTTCACTGTTTTTTCTATGGTTTTCTGACTCATAGAGTTCTTCTGTTGTGATTCAGTGAACATAGCAAACACTACTGAAACAATGGTATGTCCAAACACCATGAAGTGAACTTTGATCTGTGACTCAAACTATATTAAAAGACTAATCCAGTAATCCATTTCCCACTTGATACAAGTTGGTAGCACATTTGCTGTGCATAATGATGAGGTAATGAAGTGGTTTGCAGATCACAACAGAATAGTCATAGCACATTGAAATGTAAGATTCTGAAGCTTCTAAAAAGATGATAAAAAAAGTGATTGAGTTGCACCAACACTCTAGGAAATTGTTTGGTCTTCGTCACCGTGGTTATTGGGAATTTAGGAATACAGAACACTGTGAATGAGATTTCCAAGAAGGAGAAACTTTGGAGGAAGAAATACATTAAAATCTTTAGGCAGGGATTCAGCAAAGTGAAGAGTATTAAGTTCCCCATCATGCTCAACATTGTACTTGAGAAATAGAAACAGGGAAATAACAGTTTGCAGCAAAGCTTCATCTGTAAGTCCAAGCCGAATGAACTCTATGTCTATTGATTGGTTCTTATTTCCCTTTTACAAATCTCATCAAAACTACACAATAAAGATGATGAAACTAGCAATAACAGTGAGTTTTTTTTTCGTTTTCAAAATATGCGTACAACCACGGAAAGACACTTTTGCAGAATCATGTCCATTATTTTTTTTTCCTGCATAAAATGTCATGTGATAGCTAAAGTCATGTAACGGATTAGCTTAGACATCATTGTATCCTGAGAGATATTCCCTTTTTATGAACTTGTAGAGTTCCTATTTGCCAAAGTGCAATGTACCTGATTGTTTCCAATATGACTCCTTACCATATGGATATTTTAAAGAATCAGGGCATGTAAATCACATGAATTACATTTTCTACTGATATTAGAGAAAAAATGATTGAAGTACATTCTAAACATCAGTGTCAATTATAACCCATGTTCCAAAAGCTGCTCCTCAACAATGGACTTTTAAGTTCATGTTATATCTACCAATGTTATGCTTTTCATATTTTATTTTTCATCCAGTTCCTAAATTTAACCTATAACCTCTGAATATCATTCTATACATTTACTCAATGAAGAAAAATCTTGTTTATTATTTTTTATCATTATCCTACTTTTTGCTAAAAGTATCAGTCTACCTGCTTTTTTATCATTTGATACTAAGTTCAAGAAATGAGTTGGTGGTTTCCTAAATCTATATGATATATGGGAAGAAACGTAAGTATAGGAAAACTAAATAAAAGAGAAATCAAAAATGCTTTCCTTGGGCCGGCCCCATGGCGTAGCGGTTAAGTGAGCGCGCTCCGCTGCTGGCTGCCCGGGTTCGGATCCGGGGCGCGCACCGACGCACTGCTTCTCCGGCCATGCTGAGGCCGCGTCCCACATACAGCAACTAGAAGAACCTGCAGCTATGACACACAACTATCTACTGGGGCTTTGGGGGAAAAATAAATAAATAAATAAAATTAAAAAAAAAAATGCTTTCCTTAACTTCATCTTCCTTAATGATACATACAATGATATGTATCACTCATAATTTACAATTCCTTCAACTAATTTTTTGTACAAACCATAAGAGGTTGATCTGCATATCTAGGTGATTTTCAAAACCAGATTTAGGTATTGTTGCAATTATTATGCTGGCCCATTCCTGATGAGGCAGTGGTCTTCAATAGTTTCTTATGATCCTTACTGCATTATTTTTGCAAACATCTTCATTACTTTTAACTCTTTGAGTTCTACATTTTCTTTAGGTTAAAATATTTATTTTGCCATTTAAAAATTGGCCAGATTTACCTAAACAGACATTTTTTTAATATGTCCTAGCAGAACTATCCTGGAAGTTAAAATTGTTGAAAATCGATGGATCCTGTACTTATCCATATTATTATCCATATTATTTTTACATTATTATTTAACTCTTTAATATTCTATTACAGGTACTCTATGACTAGCATTTCTTTGATGTACTTATTTAATTGTTTTCTCTAAGGTCACAATTTAAGCACCTGTTAGGAAGAACATTAATTTTATTCATTTCTCCATTTTTCTTGATCTATCTCCATGTATTATATTTCTCCCTTACAAATCATTACTTCACATTATTACTACTGGTAATCTTTTACTAATCATTACATAATCCATTATGCCTCAGTTGGAGTAATGAAAACTAAGCTTTCCTGACTTAATTTTCACGATTCTGTTTTTTAGCTCTGTGTATTTCAAACGGCCTTATCCTTAGTGAGCTATCTGTTGCTCCTATGCATAAAGCTAATAATAATGATTATTTCACACTGTTGTTTCCAGAATTACATATAAAACACCTACCAGTGCCTGTAATTTAGTGAGTAGTCAACAAAATAGAGATCTTGTTTTTTTAATTACTATTTTATAGAGGTCATATTGGCTTATAACATTGAGCAAATATCAGGTGTACATTATTATATACCAGTTTCTATTATACTGCTTCGTGTTCACCACCAATAGTCTAATTTTTACCCATCACCATACATCCAGAGATCTTATTTTTATATCACATTTATTGTTCAGCTTCCCTCACTAGATAAGAAAAGCTGAAAGCATTTCAGGGGAAAGCATTTCAGCATTTCAGGTGGAAGGTCTCTTAAGATATAAGTTGTGCCTGTATTTAAGAAGCCATGTTAAAAAAAAAAAAAACTAATACAACATTATATGTTAATTATATCTCAATAAAACAGGAAAAAAAAAAGAAGCTATGTTACTTGTTCAAGACCTAACTTAAAAAAAAAACAGCACTATCAAACTACCTGGGGACTCAGAATTCAGAGGCCAATGGTAGTGGTTCTATTAGATATAACGTGAGGTGATACGTCATAGACTGACTGAAGTGCCGGAGAAGACAGATGATGTAACTTTAATCTGCCTGAGAGTGGGAAGAAGTGGGAATGGGGAAATCTTAGTTCAGCAGGGCTAGACCCTTATCAAGAGTTACAGAATATCCTTTATGGTCAATATAGTAGATGACAGACGTTTAAAAATACACAAATAAAGCATTTGAGAATAGCTCAGTAATAAATTAGTGGTTTAACTTGAATAGTATAATTTAAGCAAACTCATCCTGGTTGACGCATAACTGAATCAAAATGAAAATAAATATTTAGAGAGCTTAGGTTTTACTTTTATTAGATTGTCTCAATATGTTATATGTACTTTTTTCATTTTATATGCTATTAAGATTTCTAAAAGTTAGATAATGCTCCAGGATTATTAGATCTATTTTCTCAAAATGGGAAAAGTATATACATAAGTGATCAAGGAAAAATATAGTCAGTTGTTTAAATAACCATTATTCCTGAAATCATGTTCATGACTCAAATATATTTTAAGATCCAGTTCATTAACAAATTGTACAGAAATCTGTAAAACTGTCCAGTCAATTACATACTGTATGTATTTTTCTCCCTAGCTATATTTTATTCTGCTCTTTAGACAGTATTTTCAAACATATTTTCTTCAAGTCAAGACCTCCAGTTAAAATAAAAAGTAAGTGAAAAAGAAATTATGGCCTAATGCATACACATTTTTGGAAAAAATCATGAAATGTGATGTGTATCTGTGAAAACATTTTTTATTATATTTAAATTCTGGTCATGACACAGAAATAGATTTGAGGTCTTGAAATTCCAGATTATGATCTGCAGTTCAAAATTCCTTAGAAAACACCCCATTTTACTATTTCGGTCTCACTGGCAGGATATTCGGCTATATATGTGTATACATATATATAGAGAGAGAGAGAGAGAGACATATGGCAATCTGAAAAGAATAAATACATTGAGTTAGCATTGTTCTCCTTATGTAAGCTCATTTACAAGCAGTTTCAATTAGTTTCAGAAGTATCCCAAGTTATTGAAAGGAGTTTTTTGGGTGTGAGTACACCAAATAAATATTGCATTTTGTTAGTAATTCTTAAAATAAATCAGTAAGATAAATTTTTAATCTATAATTGAAATATTTGTAAATGTTAACAATTCTCTAAGAGAAACTAAACAACCGGTTTCTGTGGAATGTACTTTAATACAATGATCATCTTTTTTTAATAGACAAACATTTTCTAATTTGAACATCAACACCGATGGTTAATTTCTGCTGCAGTTTTATTTTCATTTCATTAAATAGAGTATGGAACAATAAATTGATAGTACTACAAAAAACATAAATGAAAATTAGTTTTAAGTATGCTGTAACTAAGTACAAATAAAGAATGGTAATAACTTTTACATTGCACACTCATTAAATATAACTTAAATGAAAAATATTTTATATTCTTGAATAACTAGAATTGGAAGACAAAAAACACAGATTAAAAAACTTAGCTCAATTTCTTTAAGATATTCAGAGGAAAAGGAAGTGAGATGTGAAAATAATGCTTGAAAAGAAATATGATGAATATCAAAGAAATGAAAGCTAAAAAAAAAAGGGGGGGAACTATGTATTAGAAGCTACAATTAGATATACTGGTATTATTACAGACTCTTTTGCTCACTTCCTTTATATATAATGCAATAGGATATTCATTTGTTTAAGAAAGAAGCAATCCTCTGTATCATAGTCATGAAGGCTTTTTTCACTTGTTGGTTCCGTAAAGTGTAGATGAAAGGATTCAAAAGTGGGGCAATGGAGGTATTGAGCACTGCAATTCCCTTGGAGAAAGGTATTCTTTGTTTAACTGATGGTTTAACATACATGAAGATACAGCTGCCATAAGAAAGGGATATCACAATCAGGTGAGAAGAACATGTTGAAAAGGCCTTTCTCCTCTGACTAGTTGCAGGAATTCTTAGAATGGTCAAGGCAATGTAGGTATATGATATTATCACCATTACCAGCGTGACCAGGAGTGTCACTGAAGCAGAAATAAATCCCATTGTCTCTATGAGCTGTGTGTCTGAGCAGGAGATCTGCATGAGGGGAGTCGTGTCACAGTAGAAATGATCAACAATGTTGGAGGCACAGAAGTCCAGCTCTAGGCCTAACAGGAGAGGTACAAAGATGGTAAAGAACCCAGCAAGCCAACAACTGAGGACGAGCTGTGTGCAGATTTTACTGTTCATGATGATTGTGTAATGTAGGGGCTTACAGATGGCAACATAGCGGTCATAGGACATACATGCCAGCAGGTAAAATTCAGATGCTCCAAGAAGGAAAGCAAAAAACACTTGAGCAACACAACTGTTATAAGAAATAGTTTTGTCCCCAGTTGCCATAGTAGCCAGAAATTTAGGGATGCATGTAGTAGTGTAGGAAATTTCTAAGAACGAAAAATTCCTCAGGAAAAAATACATGGGGGTCTTAAGGTGAGTGTCCACTAGGGTGAGTGTGATAATGATCAGATTGCCAGTGATGCTTAGCAAGTAGATGAGAAGCAGGAAGAGAAATAACACAACTTTCAACTGTGGATGATCAGTCAAACCTGCTAGGATAAACAGTGTTACTCTTGTATGGTTTCCCATTACCATCCTCCCCTTGTCCAGGTCTAAACAGAAAAAAAAAAGAAAGAAAATGATGACCCCAATGGAACAATAACAGTGATAATTAGCGTGTAGGACAAGTTAGCAAAGCGATGTTTCAGATGGAGTAACACAGTGCTCATCCGTGTTTTAAAGATGGCTCTGCCAGGAAGAATACTAGTTTAATTTCTAGAATATCTGAACAGAGAATTCAACCTTTAGTTTGCAATTCTACCAGATAATAATCTATATAATGGTAGTAATTGTTGATTGTTTTTATGTGAATAAATTAGAGAGATATAGTGGGCCTTTTAAAGCATAGAAAAATGCTTCTTCTCTCTTGATAGCATGCAAGAGTTGTTACAACATGACATTTCCTGTTCATTTAAAGAAATTTGCACTCTAGAACCACAACGACACCTGTCATAACAAGTACTTCAGCCTATGTTTTGAATTTAACACACATGTACACACAAAGCTAGCCATAATCAATACACAGGGCTTATATAATTTGACCAGTTTACTCAACTAATCAAACTCAAATGTCTGATTCCTGTGTCATTTACTTTCATAGCTAATGAAATCCAATATTGATAAGTGAATATGAGGCAGTGGGAATAACTTTATTTTCTGTTCTTATTAATATTTCCATTCCCTCAATCTCTGTTATCACCCCCATCCTTCCCACTTTGTTCTCCAAAACAAAATCAGCTGGCACAGCCTGGAAATATCCATGTGTCTGGCAAGAATCTGCAGTTTTCTTCTGCAGGTTGTGGTGTTGAAAATGGACCAGGTAAAGAAAAGAGAAAAGTGAGATAAAAGGATGTCGAAGCAAAGAGAAATATATAAATATGAGTTCATGAAATTGAATGAGGTTGGAGAAGTAAAGAGAAGAGAAAGGTAAAGACAAAGTTGTATGGAAATCCCTAGACCTAAGAAGGATTTTTTAAAGATAGGATAGTGGGTTTGAGGAAAAAATTAAAAGAAGATTAAAAATACGTAAATTTTGGGCCGATCCAGTGCCATAGTGGTTAAGTTCCATGTGCTCCACATCAACAGCCCAGGTTCAGTTCCTGGGCATGGACCCTCACCACTCATCGTGCCTGCTGTGATGGTGACCCACAGATGTTAGGTCAGGGTGAATCTTCCTCAAGCACAAAAAAAAAAGAGAGGAAGATTGGCAATAGATGATAGCTCAGAGCAAATCTTCCTCAGGAAAAATAATATATATATATGTAAATTAGTAAGTAAATCTTTAAAGATTTAAAATGTGTCAATTACTAAGTAAAATTTTTAAAATAAAAATATGTAAATTATTAAGTAAAAATATGTAACAAGTAAAAATTATGAGGACAAAATTGTTTACCAATGAAATTTTCTCTATCTGCTTCTATTTGTTCTACTTACCATTTTGTTCTTTGTCTAAAATGCAGACTGAAAACATGAATAATTTTGAGATCAGCATGGTCAAAAAGAGATGAGGAGTGAGTATTTGATAAATTTCAACACATAATGAATCACAGAATAATCTTGACACAAATTTTAGGAGGCATATACTTCCCTATCATAAGGATACTCAAATGTTTGGCTAACACATAATTAAAGAAATATTAACTATAGATAGCTCTTCTCAACGCACGGCATACGTTAACTGAGACAGTCATGCTGTTCAAGTTTGCACAGCTAGCAAATTGGAGATCAGGATTAAGTTTGAAAGAGCGTACTTTCCAAAGTTGTCTTCTTAAAAGTATAACATTTTGTACAAATAATTATAGGCCAAATAATGGTGTATTTCTTTAAAAAAAAAGATTAATGATTATCTCTAAGGAAAATTTCCTTCCTCAGTATCTTCATCATTAAGCAAATAAAATGATTAAGGTTTGGTGATGGGCACTATGTAAGACAATGTTTTCTGTCTGGACGATATCAAGATAATTATTTCCAACCTCTAAAAGATACATTATTATTAGAAAGGCATATACATAAATAAAAATAAACATACAAGGACAAGTAAAAGTTGTTTCCAGTAATATCTAGAGGAGTTTACAGGAGGATTCTAAGACAAAAAAATGAGATCTGGCATCAAAATAATGTTAATAATGTAGACACATATGGGTGAAAAGAAATGACAGTTATTTTTCACTGACATTCCTTTTACATTCACAAAATTGTGAAGTACTCTATTACAATTTTTCTTCATTTACACAAATTACTCAACGGCAACAACTGCAGGAATGCATATATCTAAAACACCTACATCAGAATTATGTGAAACTATTTCTTTGTCCAACTTCAACAATTACACGCACCAACTATCCCCATTACACACTATAAAAACATTAACAAAATTCACATTACCACACCATTAGAAGTCAGGCCTATGAATGCAAAGATGTTTAGTTGTGTTAGATATTGTGAATATCACATAAGTTTAAAAAAGGAAAAGTTTTTCAGTGCTAAATTTTTATTATATTTCATTATTTTTCTTTCACCATTTTCTCTAAATCAAAATTTAAAAAGTTAGAAAATATAAGATTAATACTTTAATGGTAAAAATGGAACAAAAGTGGAGTAAAGTATATCTAACAGAAAATATGATCTTTAAATTTTAGACATACCAATTTTTGTCATCCTTTTGAGTCCTAAAGCAGTCTACCAAAAACACTTTGAAACTCAAACACCTTTTTAAAGAAGATATATACACAGATTTATTCAGACAAAATCATCTTTGCTTCAGTATTTAACTCTTTTACTATCTTACTGAACAGAGCACGATGATTTTCCATTGTTTTCTGAATGGATCTCACTCTACCCCACAATCTATGAGCGTTTCTCCTTATCTATAAATGGCAAATTTGTAAATGGTTTAATTAGCCTTTTTTTTCTTTTGGTGAGCAAGATTGGCCCTGAGCTAACATCTGTTGCCAATCTTCCTCTTTTTGCGGAGGAAGGTTAGCCCTGAGTTAACATCTGTGCCCATCTTCCTCTATTTTGCATGTGGGACGCCACCATAGCATGGCTTAATGAGCAGTGCATAGGTCCGTGCCCAGGATCTGAATCTGCGAACCCCAGGTCACCGAAATGGAGTGTGCGAAGTTAACCACTATACCACTGGCCAGTCCCTTGATTAGCTATTTTTATTTAGCAGATTTTTAGACTAATGTATTAAATTTACCCCATTACTACAATTTATTTATTTATATTTTGAATACTTTTCTAAGTATTACCTACAATGTCATATAAAATTAATCAACACTTGATCCTATGGAGTATTTATGCTTTCTGAGCCCTAAAGGAAAATATCTAAAGATTATGAAAATTCTCAGGAGGATTTGAGATCCAAGAACACCATTCCCAAAGGATCACAAATTTATGTTATACAAGCGTTCCCAGGCACTAAATATTTAAAAATAAAAATGTAATTAAAAAAAAACTGCTTTTAATTATGTCTCCAGAGAATTCAGCATAGATTTATTTCCCTAGTATGTCTTTGTCCTCCCACACATTCATGCTTTGAAATCCCATATACATAGACAAGGATTTGGAAGCAGGAAAAAAAAGAAAAGATTATTTTCGTTGGTAATGAAAAGTGACAATATAAGATGGAGAACTAAGCCTGTCATAGAAAAAAATTGTACCTAAGGCTAAATGCACCATTATTAATTCCTCAGACACACCTAACACTTCATGTACTGTATGTCCTTCAGTTTCTATTCTGAAAGCTGTTTTTTCTCCAAATAGTCTTTGAGATATTGTCTGGTGGGTCCTAAACTGATATTTCATAATAACTAAGCATTCTCCCCTTCTTCAGTATTAATAGAGCATTTATCTACGTATATAGCTAGCCTTCCTGCAACTTGTGGTGGCCATGTGACTAAATTCTGTCCAAACGATGTAAACGGAGATAATCTGTGGAATTTCCATGATTATCTCTAGATATCTATGTGTTTGTTTGTTTGTTGTTATTTTATCTTCCACTTATAAGTGAAATTATAGGGTATTTGACTTTCTCCACCTGACTTATTTTGCTTAGCTTAATACCTTCAAGACCTGTCCATATTGTTGCAAATTACAAGATTTAACCTTTTTTATGGCTGAGTAATATTCCATTGTGTATCTGGACCACATCTTTTTTATCTAGTCATCCATTGATGGGCATTTAGGTTGTTTCCAAGTCTTGGCTATTGTAACTAATGCTGCATTGAACATAGGGATGCAAATATCTTTTGGCTTTCCTGTTTTCGTATTCTTTAGATAAATACCAAGATGTGGAAGAGCTGGATCATATGGTAGCTCTATTCTGAATGTTTTGAGGACTCTCCATACTGTTTTCCATAGAGGTTGCAGCAGCTTGCATTCCCACCAGCAGTGTATGAGAGTTCCCTTTTCTCCACATCCTCTCCAACACTTGTTGTTTCTTGTCTTGTTAATTACAGCCATTCTGACAGGCATGAGATGATATCTCATTCTAGTTTTGATTTGCATTTCCCTGATGATTAGTGATATTGAACACCTTTTTAGGTGCCTATTGGCCATCTGTACATCTTCTTTGGAAAAATGTGTGTTCAGATCCTCTGCCCAAATTGAGTTGTTTGTTTTTTGCTTGTTGAGTTCTATGAATGCTTTATATATTTTGGATATTAACTCTGTATGGGATATGTAATTTGCAAATATCTTTTCCCAATTGTTAGATTGTCTTTTGGTTTGTTGATGGTTTCCATTGCTGTGCAGAAGCTTTTTAGTTTGATGTAGTCCCATTTGTTAATTTTTTCTTTTGTTTCCTTGCCTGGTGAGACACGGTATTCAAAAAGATACTGCTAAGGCCGATGTTGAAGTGCATACTGCCTATGTTTTCTTCTAGAAGTTTTAAAGTTTCAGGTCTTACATTCAAATCTTTAATCCATTTTGATTTAATTTTTGTGTATGGTGTAAGATAATGGTCTACTTTTATTCTTTTGCATGTGGCTGTCCAGTTTTCCCAATACCATTTATTGAAGAGACTTTCCTTTCTCCATTGTATGTTCTTGGTTCCCTCGTCAAAAATTAGTTGTCTGTTGATGTGTGGGTTTTTTTCTGGGCTTTCAATTCTGTTCCATTGATCTGTGTGTCTGTTTTTGTGGCAGTACCATGCTGTTTTGATTACTATAGCTTTATAGATTTTTGAAATCAGGAAGTGTGGTATCTCCAGCTTTGTTCTTTTTTCTCAGGATTTCTGTGGCTATTTAGGGTCTTTTGTTGCTCCATGTAAATTTTAGGATTCCTCATTCTAGTTCCATGAAAAGTATTGTTGGGACATTAATAGGGATTGCGTTGAATCTGTAGATGGCTTTAGGAAGTATGGACATTTTAACTAAGTTAATTTTCCAATCTGTGAACACAGAATACGTGTTCTTTCCATTTCTTTGTGTCTTCTTTGATTTTTTTCAACAATGCTTTATAGTTTTCAGTGTACAGGTCTTTCACTTCTGGTTAAATTTATTCCTCAGTTCCACTTTTTTTTGCTTGTGATTGTAATTGGGATTGTATTCTTAATTAGTCCTTATGCTATTTCCTTGTTAATGTATAGAAATGTAACTGATTTTTGTTTGTTGATTTTTCACCCTGCAACTTTGCTGTATTAGCTTATTATTTCTAATAATTTTTTTGTGGATTCTTTAGGGTTTTCTGTATATGAAATCATGTCATTTGTGACAGTTTTACTTCTTTCTTTCCAGTTTAGATCCCTTTTATTTATTTTGCTTGCCTGATTGCTCTGGCTAAGACTTCCAATACTATGTTAAATAAGTGTGGCAAAAGTGGGTATCCTTGTCTTGTTTCTGTTCTCAGTGGGAAGGCTTTCAGTTTTTCACAATTGAGTATGATGTTAGCTGTAGTTTTGTCATATATGGCCTTTATTATGCCGAGGTACTTACCTTCTATACCCATTTTATTCAGAGTTTTTATTATAAAAGGCTGCTGTATCTTGTCAAATGCGTTCTCTGCATCTATTGAGGTTATCATGTGATTTTTATTCTCCATTTTGTTAATGTGTATAATGTTGATTGATTTGTGGATGTTGAACCATCCTTGCATCCCTAGAATAAATCCCACTTGATCATGTTGTATGATCTTTTTAATGTATTGTTGTGTTCAATTTGCTAGTATTTTGTTGAGGATTTTTGCATCAATGTTCATCAGTGATATTGGCCTGTAATTTCTTTTTTTTGCGTTGTCTTTGTCTGGTTTTGGCATGAGGGTAATGTTGGGCCTGTAGAATGAGTTATGAAGCATCCCTTCCTCTTCAAATTTTTAGAAGAGTTTGAGAAGGATAGGTATTAAGTCTTCTTTGAATATTTGGTAGGATTCACCGGGAAAGCTATCTTGTCTTAGACGTTTGTTTTTTGGAAGGTTTTTGATTATTGTTTTGACCTCCTTACTAGTGATCAGTCTATTCATATTCTCTATTTCTTCTTCTTTTTTTTTTATAATTTTATTTATTTATTTTTCCCCCAAAGCCCGAGTAGATAGTTGTATGTCATAGTTGCACATCCTTCTAGTTGCTGTATGTGGCACGCAGCCCCAGCATGGCCGGAGAAGCGGTGCGTCGGTGCGTGCCCAGGACACGAACCCGGGCCACCAGCAGCGGAGCGTGTGCACTTAACCACTAAGCCACGGGGGCCGGCCCTCTATTTCTTCTTGATTCAGTTTTGGAAGGTTGTATGATTCTAAGAATTTATCCGTTTCTTTTAGATTACCCAGTTAGTTGGCATATAGGTTTTCATAGTATTCTCTTACAATCCTTTGTATTTCTGTGGTGCCCATTTTAATTTCTCCTGTGTCATTTCTGATCATATGTATTTGAGATTTTTCTCTTTTTTTCTGGGTAAGTCTAGCTAAAGGTTTGTCAATTTTTTTGATCTTTTCAAAGAATGAGCTCTTAGTTTCATTGATTTTTTTTCGTTTGTTTTTTTAGTCTCTATTTCATTCTAACCACTCTGGTTTTTATTATTTCCTTCTTTCTACTTGTTTTGGGCTTTGTTCTTTTTCTAGTTCCTTTAGAGTACAGTTAGATTGTTTATTTGAGGTTTTTATTGTTTTTTGAGGTAGGCCTGTATTGCTATAAGCTTCTCTTTTGGTACTGCTTTTGCTGTATGCCCTAGGTTTTAGTACATAGTATTTTCATTTTCACTTGTCTCCAGGTATTTTTTATTTCTCCTTTTTTTTCTTCATTGACCCAGTAGTTGTTCAGTAGCATTTCGTTTAATCTCCTCGTATTTGTGGCTTTTTCAGTTTTCTTCTCATAGTGCATTTCTAGTTTCATACCATTGCAGTTTAGGAAAGATGCTTGGTATTATTTCAGTCTTCTTAAATTTACTGAGACTTGTTTTATGACCTCATATGTGCTCTATCCTGGATAAAGTTCCATATGCATTTGAAAAGAATGTGTATTCTGCGGTTTGGGGATGGAATGTTCTGTGTATATCAACTAACTCCATCTAGTCTAATATGTCATTTAAGGCCAATCTTTCCTTATTCATCTTCTGTTTGGATGATCTATCCATTGATGTAAGTGGAGTGTTCAAGTCCCCTACCATTGTTGTGTTACTGTCAATTTTTCCTCTTACATCTGTTAATAATTGCTTTATATATTTAGGTGCTCCTACATTGAGTGCATAGGTATTTGTAAGCATTATGTCTTCTTTTTTGGATTGTTCCCTTTATCATTATGTAATGCCCTTCTTCATCTCTTGTTAAAGTTTTTGTTTTAAAGTCTTTTTTGTCTGATATAAATATTGCTACCCCGGTTTTCTTTCTGTTTCCATTTGCATGGAGTAACTTTTTCCATCCCTTGACTTTCAGTTTATGTGTCTTTAGGTCTGAAGTGTGTCTCTTGTATGAGGTATATATATGGGTCTTGTTTTTTATGCAATCAGCCACCCTATGTTCTTTTGATTGGATCATTTAGTCCATTGACATTTAAAGTAGTTATTGATACTTATTGCCATTTTGTTGCTTTTTTTCTGGTTGTTTTAGTAGTTCTTCTCAGTTCCTTTCTTCTTCTCTTGCTCTCTTCCCTTGTGATTTGATGGTTTTCTTTAGTATTGTGATTGGGTTTCTTTCTCTTTATATTTTGTTTATTTATTATAGGTTTCTGGTTTACTATTACCAAGAGGTTTGTATATAATAACCTATGTAAATAACAATCTATATGATGTTGATGGTCTCTTATTAAAAGCCCTACACTTTTGCTCCCCTCCCCACATTTTACGTTTTTCATATCATTTTTGCATATGTGTATCCCTTAACCTCTTATCTTGAAAATAGATATTTTTAGTACTTTTGTCTTTTGACCTTCATACTAACTTTATAGGCGGTTGATCCACTACATTTACCTTTATATTTGCTTTTACTAGTGATTTTTTTTCTTTGATAATTTTCTTATTCCTATATCTGGTCTTTTCTTTTCCACTTAAGTCCCTTTAACACTTCTTGCAAGGCCAGTTTAGTGGTGATAAACTCCTATAGTTTTTACTTGTCTGGAAAACTCTTTTTCTCTCCTCTCATTCTGAATGAGAACCTTGCCAGGTAGAATATTCTTGGCTGTGCTTTTTTCCCCTTTCAGCACTTTGAATATATTATGCCACTCCCTTCTAGCCTGTAAGCTTTATGCTGGGAAGTTAGCTGATAGCCTTATGGGATTTTCTTTGTATGTAACTTGTTACCTTTCTCTTGCAGCTTTTAGGATTCTTTCTTATTTATTTCTTGACTTTTTTGGGATTTTTTTGGTGAGGAAGATTGGCCCTGAGCTAATACCTGTGCCAATCTTCTTCTGTTTTGTATGTGGGACGCTGCCACAGCATGGTTTGATGAGCAGTGTGTAGGTCTGTGCCCAGGATCCAAACCCGTGAACCCTAGGCTGCCGAAGAGGAGCATACGAACTTACCCACTATACCATCAGCCCCTTTTTAGTTCTTTTTATGAGAATTGCTCTGCTCCCTTATTTGGAACATATTCCTTTGTCTCTTCATTTTGCCTACTTCTCTGTGCGCATATCTAGGTATTAGGTAGATCAGCTACTTCTTCTGATCTTGGAAATGTGGTCTTCTCTAAGAGATGCCTTATGGGGCCCAGCAATGTGCTTCCCTCTCATCACCTGTTCCAAATGCTCCCAGGGTATCCCCTGTGTGGGCTGAGTGTGCCCTTCTGTTGTGGAGGGGTTGTTCTTGCTGTGGGCACATGGCTAGGCTAGGCTGCCCCCTGGGCCAACTGGTTGTAGGGTTCAGCCATATGGGGTTGCTATGGTCTGGCACAGCTGGCTGTGAGGTCTAATAGCAGACAACTACTACTGATTTGCTGTTGAGTCAGGCCCCCAGTGTGGCTGGTTGCTAGGCTCAGGGGCTCACAATTGCAATAGGCCTCCATTGTGGCCCCCTGTGGCTTGTCATTGTTGTCAGCTCTCCAAGAGAACAGATGGATAGGGCCCCCCCAATGTGCACACCCATCAAGGTAACCCCACTCATCTTGCTGTAGTGGTTCCACATACCCCACCCACGTGGGCCCACAAGTTTGCCTCAGGCTTGCTGGTGGGTGGGGCCAGTCCCTGTGGTGGGCTGCCTGCCCTGGCTGTGCTTGATTAAATCAGTGCTATAATTGGGGGTGCAACCCCCTGTGCTGACAGACTAGAGGAGGGAATCCAGTGGCATTTGTCAGCATGCATGTCAGCACGACAGAACTAGATCACAGTAATGGCTGTCACCAGTGTCTCAGTCCCTAGTGGAGTGGTCCCAGCTGCTTCCTGCCTCTCTGAGATGTGCTCAGAGCTTAGTTAGAGAGTCTCTTTTGCCAATGGACTATGCATTTTTTATCTGGTGTTTTTGTGTTGGTGTCTGGAACAGGCGAATCTGTGAATGGGCTTTGTAAGAGCAGGTTTTCTTTCTCTGAAATTTGATAGTTCTTCTGGGCACATTCCCCACCAGTTGTCAAAGCCAGCAAAGCAAGGTAATATGGGATCTCATCTAAGTTGTTCTGAATTGAAAGACTGGGGTGCTTATTGTAGCATAGATGCTTGCTTAGATCCCTCCACTCCTCCAGGAAAAGCTTCATACCTTTAAGATTGCTCCTGGCTGTGTTGCACCGTGGCTAGGATGTGGTTTTTTTCTCAGCAGAGGTGTATTTCTGCCTCCTGCACCCCTGTCAGTGTTGCCCCTTGTTGTGGAGGTTCTTTTTATCCATTTTGCAGATCTCTCTCAGAGGAAATTGTTCTGCAGGTAGTTATACATTTGTTGTGTCCATGGGAGGAAGTGAGTTCAGAGTCCTCTTATGCCTCCAACTTCCCCAACTCCCCTCATTCACCTTTTGAATAACACGTTAACAGCTTCCATTTTTTCCCAATTAGATATGAAGCTTCTATAAACATTTGCTTGTAGGTATTACGTGATCTTTGAGATTTTTGGCCTTTACTGTTTTCCTTCTCCCTAAATAATTTCTTTTTTAAAACATTTCTTGCAAGGCATATAAGGTAAACTCCTTAATTCTGTTTCTTTGAAAGTCTTTATTTCTCCTTCACTTCTGGAGAATAATTGCACTGAATATAGAATTCTTTTCTGTGTTTTTTTTTTTACTTTCAGCACTTTAAATATTTCACTACATGCTCTTTTTGTTTGCATGATTTCTGATGAGAAGTCAGAAAGTTCCTCTACAGGTCACGTGTTAATTTTCCCTGGCTGTCTTCAAGATTTTGTCTTTATCTTCAGTTTTCCGCAGTTTTAATATTATGCCTACATGTGTTTTATTTTGTTTTTGTTTCTGATACTGTTTTGCTATATATCTTTGTGGTGTTCTCTGAGCATATTGGATCTGTGGTTTGTTGTCTGTCATCAATTTTGAAAGTTCTAAACCACTATTTCTTCCAGTATTTCTTC
Source organism: Diceros bicornis minor (assembly GCF_020826845.1). NCBI lineage: Eukaryota > Metazoa > Chordata > Mammalia > Perissodactyla > Rhinocerotidae > Diceros > Diceros bicornis. The sequence continues at coordinate 15,258,498 of NC_080756.1, forward strand.
TGCTCTATTCTGTCTTTCTTCTCCCTTTGGTCTTCCAGTTGCAGGTATGGTTCACCTTTGCAAATGGACCAACACTTGTTGGTTCTTTTTTTTAATCTTTGCTTTTCAGAGTTTTAGGTGGAAAGTTCTTGTTGGCCTACCTAGAAATGCACTGATTCTTTCATCAGCCATGTCCAGCTGACCAATGATGGGCCCATCAATGGCATTCTTTATTTCTACGGAATAATTTTTTATTTCTAGCATTACCTTTAATTCTTCCTGGAGTTTCCATCTCTGTGCTTACGTTGCTATCTGGTCTCGAATATTGCATGTGTTTTCATTTCGAACTCTTAACATAACAACCATAGCCATTTCAAAGTACCTACCTGATAAGGCCAACACCTATGTCCTTTCTGACTCGGGTTTTGATGATTGCTTTCTCTCTCCAGACTGCTTTTCCTTTATTATGTCATGCTTGTAATTTTTGTTAAAAACTGGACATACTGTCTCATGTAATAGGAATGGAGGTAAATAGGCCTTTAGTGTGAGGGTTTATATTAACATGCTGGGAGTTTTCAAAATGTGTGTGGGAGAGGAAGCTTTTTTTAGATGACTCCTTCACACCAGCTATTAAACTAGCTCATCTTAAAAACATAATGAATAATAATTATAAATAATCTTGCCCTGTCCTTTCTTTTTCTCTAGGTATCACCTTGTCTTTCTCCTCCTCTTCATGGCCAAATGTCTCCTATGTGTTTTTCCCATTAGTTTCTTTCATTTCTTAACTTCTCTTTACTCATAAATAACTTCAATCTGGTTTGTGCTCTTACCTCTCTTTCAAAATTGTTCTTTTCTGAGGTTGTCAATGGCCAATGTGTAGCTAAAAATTAACAAATAATTCAAAGCTATTTTTACTGAACTTCTCAGAAATGTTTGGCACTCTTAATCACTCCCTCCTTAAATACTCTTTCCTTGCCTTGGAAAATATCTTGTTGCCATGACGCATTCTTTCATCTTAAGGTTTGTTTTAAGGACCACTCACAAACTCATGTTCAATGGGATTAGACAAGGATATGAGAAGTTGTCATGGAATCTGAAGTCCATACAGTATTTTGTTGTTATTGCTGGTAGTGCTCATTCTCAACTGGTCACTGTCTCAGCAAATGTTGTGACTTTTTAGCAACTCATTCACATCAAAAGCAGATATGAAGTAGCATGAGAGGACTTTTGAGTTTTCTCTCTTAATAAATATGCTATATGCAACCATATACTCATGCTATATTTTTAATACTATCCCCTGGTTTCAGAACTAGATTCAGAAATAGTCAACACGGAGTCCATATGGAGATTAAATTAGTAAATATAGTATCAACATTGTTTTTTTTTGTTCTATTAATATTTTACTATAAAAACACACCAAAGATGAACACTTAGGTTATATCTTTTTTTTTAATTTTTTATAAAGACTTTATTTTTTTAGAGCAATTTTACATTCACAGCAAACTTGAGAGGAAGGTATAGAGATTTCCCCTATACCTCCTGCCCCTACACATGCATAGCCTCCCCCATCATCAACATCCTCCAACAGAGTGGTCCATTTGTTACTACTGATGAACCTATGTTGACACATCATCGTCACTCAAAGTCCATAATTTGTATTGGGGTTCCCTCTTTTTTTTTTTAATTTTTTGTTTATTACAGTAATGTTGGTTTATAACATTGTATAAATTTCAGGTGTCCATCATTATACTTCTATTTCTGCATAGATTACATCATATTCACCACCCAAATACTAATTACAACCTATCACCACACACCTGTGCCGAATTATCCCTTTCGCCCTCCTCCCTCCCCCCTTCCCCTCTGGTAACCACCAATCCAATCTCTGTCTCTATGTGTTTGTTTATTGTTGTTGTTAGGTTATATCTTGCTATTGTGAATAGTGCTGCAATGACCATAGGTGTGCAGATATTGCTATGAAATACTGATTTTGTTTCCTTCAGATACGTGCTCAAAAGTGGGATTGATGGATCATATGGTAGATTTATTTTTAATTTTTTAAGGAACTTTCATACTGTTTTCGACAATGGCTGTGCCATTTACATTTCCCACCAATGGTGCATAAGGATTCCCTTTTCTCTACATCCTCAGTAGCATCTGCTTTCTCTTGTCTTTTTGATAATAGCCATCCTAACACATGTGAGGTGATATCTCAATAAGTCGTTTTAATTTGCATTTCTCTGATGATTAATGATGTTGAGTGTCTTTTCACATACCTGTTGGTAATTTGTATGTCTTCTTGGAGAAATGTCTATTCAGGTCTTTTGCCCATTTTTTAATGAGATTATTTGGTTTTTGCTATTGGGTTCCATAAGTTCCTTATTTATTTTAGATATTAACCCCTTACTAGATATATAGTTTGCAAATATTTTCTCCTATTCTGTAGGTTGCCTTTTCATATCCGAAAAATTATTGCCAAGACCAATATCAAAGAGGAATATTATTTGATCATAAAAAAGAAGAAAATATTGCCATTTTGACAACACAGACAAACCTGCAGGGCATTATGCTAAGTAAAATAAGCCAAACACCGAAAGACAAACACTATATAACTTCACTTATATGTGGTATCCAAAAAAAAAAAAGTTGAACTCATAGAAACAGAGAGTAGCGTGGGCTAGGAGGTGGGAGAAATGAAGAGATGCTGATCAATGGGTACAAGCCTTCAGTTATGAGATGAATAAGTTCCGGAAATCTAATGTACAGCATGGTGACTATAGTTAACAATACTGTAATATATACTTGAAATTTGCTAAGAGAGTAGATGCTAAGCAAACATTCACATCACACACACAAAAAAGATGGATGTTTTCATTAACCTGATTGTGGTAATCATTTCACAATGTATGCGTGTATCAAATCATCATATTGTACATCTTAAATATGTACAATTTTATTTGTCAATTGATACCTCAATAAAGCTCAAAAAATAAAAATAAAATGTCTTCTGCTTTATGCAATAGGAATTATTGAGAATGAACAAGTTTTTCATTTCTTGAGGACAGTGCAAAAAAAGCCACTTTTCATATTTTTGATAGTTAATTAATTTCATTGGAAATTTGGAATTTCTCTGATCAAGTCTATTTTTTTATGTTGCTAACAATAAAATCATAGATAACAAATAAAGTGAATGTTATCTGTGGAGTTTAAGGAGCCTGCTTTGTGTACTGCTCTGTGCCAAGTGATATCACAAAGACCTGAGCAATCACTGCCCATTGGAGGAGCTTAAAGAAGATTACCATGGCAAACACTCATACAGTTCAATAATTATTTGAATCGCATTATAGAAATCCACTGGAAACTTAATTTTACACATTGAAGCTTAAGTGATGGTACTAAGGGTAATAATTAATCTCTGGAAAATGTATTCAAAAAATTAAAACCAAATTTACATTGAACATTCATCATTGTTGTTTCTGAACAAATTCCTCTTGAGACAAATATAATTAAACTGTGCAGTGGATGCGATCCCTATGGTCTCTAGTCAGAATAGAAATACTGCCTGTTCCACCACCACGTTATAATGTGGAATCATAAGAAGTCTAGAAGTCCAACAAGGAAAAGAAAATTTTCCTTGTGGTTCTAGATATGTTTTTCTATTCGGAGTTTCCTGTAAAATTACATTGAGGTTGTGGAAAGGAGATTTCTGTTAGCTTTGGTCTCCATGGATTTTAGCTGCCTGATCAATAGCTTATTCTTTTCAAATGAAAATGAGCAAAAATATGTATGAAAATGAATAGAAAAGTGACTGGAAATATACTCCTTTCCAAACTCTTAAGTGTAGCTTTAAGGAAGGTTATGGAATTCAGAAGACCAGAGTAGAGCACCTTTATATTATACTCTATACAGTTAGGTTTTATGTCACTCCCTTACAATTAGAATGCCTTCATATGTTACTATGTTATAGCTTGTGTATAGGATTAGAATACCAAGAAGATAAAAAAAAAATCAAATTATGTAACTTAAAGCCATTGTTTTTCTAAATTTCTGTGAAAATAGCATAAGATCCAGAACTCAGAATCAGGAAGGAATATTGCATCCATTCTTATTAGGCAGTTATTTAGATAAGTTCAGCAAATGAAATTCTCATGTCAGACCAGTGATCCTAGGAAAGCTCCCTTTTCTGAGGTTTGATAGACACCTGTGCTAGGTGACTGGATTCCTTTAGCTTATCTGCCCTCTTTCTTGTCTCCACAGATGTCTGGTTCTGAGCCTACAATGAGTGGAAACCAGTCCCTCTGCACTACTTTCACATTTGTGGCTTTTTCCTCTCTGGCAGAGTTACAACCTGTGCTCTTCATTGTGTTCTTAATCATCTACTTGTTTACTATGGGAGGAAACCTCATCATCATTTGCCTGATCTGGGTCACCCCTTCCCTGCACACCCCTATGTATTTCTTCCTGGTTAACCTCTCCTTCCTGGAGATGTGCTATATCACCAGTGTGGTGCCTCAAATGCTGGTGCACCTGCTGGTGGAGACCAAGACCATGAGTGTGGGAGGCTGTGCAGCTCAGATGTACGTATTTAGCATCTTGGGGCTGACAGAATGTTGCCTGCTAGCAGCCATGGCTTATGACCGCTTTGTAGCTATTTGTTACCCGCTGCATTACACTCTCCTGATGGGCCCCTGTGTGTGGTTGAAACTGGCTGCAGCATCTTGGGCCACTGGGGTGGTGGTGGAGTCAGCCCAGACTACCTGGATCTTCACTCTGCCCTTCTGTGGAGCAGGGAAGATTCAGCACTTTTTTTGTGACATCATGCCCGTAGTGAAACTGGCCTGTGTTGATACCTCCCACAATGAAATCGTGTTGTTTACTGTCTCCATGCTCTTCATTATGAGTCCCTGTTTCCTCATTCTCTGCTCCTACACACGCATTCTTGCGGCCATCTTGAGACTCCCTTCAGCAGCTGGCAGACGCAGAGCCTTCTCCACTTGTTCTTCTCATATCCTGGTTGTTTCTCTGTTCTTTGGCACCGCCTTGTTCACTTATCTCCAACCTAAGACCACACACACTCCAGAAACAGACAAAGCAACTGCTCTCATGTACACAGTGGTCACACCTGCTCTGAATCCTGTTATCTATACCTTGAAGAACAAGGAAGTAAAGGAAGCCTTTCAAAGGGTAACACAAAGGAACCCTCTGAGACAAATGACCTAAACCAGCTGTAGCAGCAGAAACTTAACATTATTGTATAGAGAGGTTACCCAAGTTTTATGTTCCTTCTATCAACATTAACTATCATTAAAGTATTTATAGTATAGCAACCAGGAAACACTTTGATCTGTTCTACATTTTTCAATGTGTTTAAGCAAAGGGAATTATGCAGTAGGATCATTAAATTGTTTATCCTTCATTCAGTCAACAAAATAACCGAGTATCTCCTGAGTCCTGGACACCATTCATTTTTTCCTTCTCCAATGGCAATAGGATCAAGGTTAGTATGTTTCATTCTATTTTACAGAGGAAGATGAATGTTCTTCTTGTGGAAAGAAATAAAAAATAAATGGGAAGTAATTAATGATTTTTAGTGTCAAATATAGGCTATTAGAATTTTTCTTAAAGGGAATATGCTCCCTTAATTACTCTGCTCTCTATACGTCTTAATAATCATGAATCTTAAATAATCAACTGTTAATAAATACTGATGAGTGGTGTACACTATGACACAACACTAAGTACTTAACTTGTAAACCTAGTGAGGGACCTTGATTTTTTTATGCACAACTAGATTCTTCCTTTGCTCTTATTCACTTATTTCTTTATTTTTCATGTGAATGAAGTTTTAGAGAAACTTCTCCCTATGTGGTATTTACTCTTGTTATTCTGATTTTAAATTTTGTTTAAATATATTGGTTTGTATATAATTTCCCTTAGGGGCTGTCCATATATTCTAGCTAGTTAATTATATTGACCCCTTGAATAATAAAAAACAAGACTTCTGTAAGAGACTAAACTAAAAACTTAAATGAATGTTGGTTTCTTATGGTAACTTTGGGGCAGTGAAATGACAAAATAAATTAAATTTCAGTGATATTTACAAAAATTAGAGTTAACCTTTGACTTTATCTTAGTGTCGTTACCCTAGAGTCAAATCCTAAAACAAGTGCAAGTAATTTGTTTGGAAGGGGCTCAGAAAGAAGAAAATGATACAGGCAAGGGAAGACAGCCAATAAATGGTCCCCTATTGTGCCAGGTACCATAAAGAGCAACTAAAATTTAATCTTAGGGGGGAAATAGTGCAAAATGCAATTCTAAAATTTATTGTCTTCTAGATCTGGGTATATATACACCCATTCTCATTAATCATTGATTGAGGGTTGATCCTAAGGAGTATGAATTCTGACACTACTACTCTGCCGCTAATTGTAGGGACTTCTGGAAATGCCCTCAGGAAAAGTGACTCAGATATTTGGTATCTGCAAAGCATCTGGCATTGGTCCTTGAAATGGTAAAGTTGGAGGGATATAGGAGGTGACACTGTTAGTAAAATCTACAAGTTTATTCTACAGACATATTTGGGATACTTGTATTTGGAATAGCAAAAGAAGGTGAAGTATAGGTATATAAAATAAAGAATTGCTTTGAATATAAGATAAGGATTTATATCTCAATAATTGTTATTCCTTCTTTCATTATCTGACACTGTTTTGGGGAATGGTAGTTTAATTCCCAAAGGCCAAAGCTACAGCTATATAGCACACAGACATGAGAAAAATAAATCTTGTCATATCAATTCCTTCTTACTATAGGTCAACTTTCCATTGAACCACTGATTTATTTTTTTTAGAAGTCTAAAACTATTCTCTTTCTTAGAGTAGCCTTTACAATTACCAATTTAACATTTTTAAATTAATCAGCAGATGGAAGACTATGAGTCCCAAGAACACATTCATGTAGAATGTGTTTAAGTGTGATTATTTTTCAAAATTACCCAATGAAATGTTTCTCATGATTCATTACTTAAACTGAATATAATTAGTCAATTTCACTGTTTCTTTCTCTATTTGCATCCATGTAGTGCAATAAGTGAAAAATGAAGTGTGCAATCAGCTATTTAAGTATTTGTTCATCAGAGGATCCACTATTAAAATATTTTAGTCTTTTATAAAGGTAGAGTGACACCACTCAGTTTGCTCTTAAGATTAAATACCTCAGTTGTCTTAAAAACAAAAATAAAAATATATTAACCTTTTTAGCACACTGAACAATACTTTCAGGCCCCTTTTTGTTTCTTACTGCTACCGTTGTTTGGATATGCAGGTTCACTGGATAGAAGGACATGGATAACTCCTTTATGTGTTGTCTAATACAAAGTATTCCCCTTATAATAAACATAAATGAGAATTTGAGATTTTTCTCTATAGAATTCCGTTTAAGTTATACTTCATCATTTAATATGTTTATCATGATCCAACACTAGAAGAACTATTTTCTTTTTGGTAAAGTTTATAGGTTGTGGTGATTAAATGAGTAAAATGTTATTAAAAATCACCTTGTTCGTGTCTTGACGCCAAGTAGTCATACAATATTAGTTAGTTGTTATAAACTTTATTAATATTGATAAGTTTTGATAAAAATAAGTGTATTATAAATTATTTTGAGCTTTTCTTCTGCATTGAAAAATTGATTTTTCTGCAAGAGATTTTATTGTAATTGTGAGTCTCCTTCCAGCCGTAGCTCAGTGTTCTACATGCCCTGACTTCTCATCCTCAAGTAAATCAATTAATTAAAATATTATTGTGAAGTAAGTTAAGTCCTGTAGACATAAATATAATACATAATTTTGGTTCTCAAGTCCTAAAAAGTAGTTTTTTGTTTTGGTTGTTTCAACAATTATTTAATTATACTGTTCTCTAGTGGCAAATCTTCTCCAACATTCTTATTATCAGTGTCCAAGAAAGGCTAAGAATAAAATACTTCCAGCGGACAGAAAGTGAAGCAGCTAAATTTGATAACCAAGAATTCACTCCACATTGCAGAATGTGGTCAAACTGATGCCAATATCATCATTCATTGGTCATCTCAGTTACCTTATATTTGCCATTTGAGGGAAAAAATTACATATACATGTATATTTATATGTATATATTTGCTAGACCTATGATAAAAATATGACACTGTTATACAAGTTTTTCCCTATTGGTCTAATTTTAAATTGTAATTGTTTTTTCCTTCAGTTTTCCTCTTCTCTTCTGTATTGAATGGATGTTATACTGCTTTGTTCAAATTATCATTCCGGTCAAATTATCACTCAGGTACTAACTTTCAGGATAGTGATGATCAGAACCTGGAATGTTTATCAATAGAATTACAACTGGAAAGGACGCACCTGGAGACTTTAAACTCAGAGACTAAACATCACTGCACGTAGAAGCTGAACAAATAAATTCGTTTCCTGTGACTGAACAACATCAATGTGTGCTCTCTTCTGTTGAGAAGTGTGTTTGTGATCGCACGTGGGATACTATGATAACCTTAGGTGAAAGAATTCAGAAGAATGGAATGGCTGAAGGCTTCACAGGTACTACCTGTATAATAGCAGAGCCTAACTCCCTCCAAAGCTGTCTCTTAGTTATGTCAGACACAAATAACGAATGCCTCACATGTGTGCACATGTGCTTCTGTGCACACTCACACACACACACAAGTCCAAGAGCTGCCAGTCATCACAGAGTGTCTGAGCTCTTATATGGTTTTGCTCTCACCTTTAAAGACTCACTGCTCTGCAAAATTACCTACAGAAACTTTGTTGTTGCTATTTATTACCAAATTATTAAGAAATCTATGCGTGCTCCAGAAGCAATGTTTCTGGATATTCCCAACTTCCAATTCCCTGGAATTCCAGAATGACGCTGAATTCCCAGGAACAGAGATGAAAGAAATCTCTTTACCAAACTTATGTGGCATTTTATTGCTTGAGCTTCAAAGCAATTTCTCCCCAAATTAAAAATTCAAAGAATATTTTCCACACGTATCACGAGAGATAAATCAATACCGATTGTTGGTTTAGAAGAATGAGAAGTTCCAAAAAGCAACTTCAAAAAATGCTCTATTGTGAAATGTATAGAAGGAAAAAGATGTGTACAAATCTCGAGTTTAACAATAAAATGTATGGACACCAATGAGATGCTTTCCAGTGCATGCCTCCTCCTATGAGATTGCCCAGCACGCAGCTCCCCCACATTAAGACTACTTGGCATCACATCCACAGCCCAAAATGATTTTAAGTACCAGAAATGTCCAGTAGTTGGTACCTCCACAAACCTCCAAAATGATGAAACCAGATATTACAATAATCTTTCCATGTTTCTTAAGATGTTAGAGCATTTTAAAAATAGGTAATAAAGTTGATATTATATTCACTGGAAACTATTGTTTTAAATATGTGACAGGTGTGGAGTAGGAGCATTTTTCACTTGTTCAGCAAATTCTGATGAGGACAAAGCTGAAGGAAAGAGGCACTTAAATTCTGAAGAAGACTGCAAATAAGCCAATAATAACTGGGCTTACTAAAAAGGTAGAAAATCACCCCAGGTACATCCATGTACTGGTCTGTATATAAAGAAGACTGAGGAGGGTATGATGCAGTTAGAACTGTCATACTTGTAAGCTGCCAGGTTCATGAGGAGGTTTTTCTTCTAATTCTCACAGTGTACAGCAGGGGAGGGCTGCAAGGACACTAAATCGAGGGTGCCTCAAAGAGAATCATTTGTAGAAATCGGAATACCTGTTAAAAGGTGAAACTGGACCGCACTCCTCCAGCTGGATGCTTGCTGAGACGTGGCACTGTGGCCAGCTTAAGCACTCCCTTTGAGTGAAACATCCAATGACTAAATGTTTAAGATAGTTATTGCTTGTATCCACTGGAATTTGGAGGAATATGGAACATAAAGGTGAGGGTTATTTGTCATCCAATTATTACTGTAATTTTGAGAATCACTGTAGGAATCTTTAAAGCAGGATTTGAAAGGAATGAGGTGGAGAATACTTGAAAAAAATAACAAACTTAGGTATAAATCTGACAAAATATGTACAAGATCTATTTAAGGAAAACTACAAAACTCTGAAGGAAGAAACCAAAGAAGAACTAAAAAAATGGAAACCTAAGAGCTTCGTGTATCAGCAACAGAACCACATTGTTAACTAGATCCCATTATGGCTTGGGCCTCACCCTGTAAAGAAATTTGCCTTTTTCCTCTCTCTCATCCCTGACTCATCAATTCACTGGATGACCCAGGGCCTAGAAGCTGTTAGGCATCTGCTGAGTTCAGAATTAGATGAAAGTTTTAAAATCCCAACTCACTAAATTTTAATAACTAAAAGATATCTGAAGTTATAGAAACTGACAGAGACAGTTAAGAGATACAAAACAGGGAATCAAAAGAGCAAAGTTGAACAGTGATTGGAAAAATGTAAAGCCATTTCATAGTTGTGTTCCTGAAGAACTAAGTACTCTATTACTAATGTCTTTTTTCATTACATGAAAGTCAGTTACATATGTAGGGTTATGTCATATTCTGGCTTAACTGGAAGACTTGAATGACTAGAATCATCTATCCTCACATTATTTCCCAAGTATCAGAATTTACCAAAAACGATGAACACCTTTCTAATGGCAAATTGTTAATCTCACTGTCCTTCAGGGTTAACACTTAGAGGGGCTGAATGGGACAGCAGTTCACTTCCTCTCGTTGCAAATATGGAGAAAAATCATTTATAAAACATGTACAAGAAAAAAATTTTTTGTCAGTTGTTCATAGGAAATTCCCCACATTGTCTTAAGATAGATGTAGCAATTAGGCCTGCAGGCACCCTGGGAAGGTTCATAACTTGTTCAGGCAAATACCTAAATACTCAGGGCCTGATTAGGCCTGGTCCCAAATGTTAGTTTTCTTTTGATAATGGAAACAAAAAATTCAGGAAATTTGAACTCTGAGAATAAAGTAGTTAGGGTAATCAAAGTTTCTTCAGCATGAAAAGGAAAAAAATTGAAGAGGGTAAAGAGAAATCACAGATAGGGAATATTAATTCAGTCACATGGTCTTATTCTACCTAACCCCACCCTAATCCCAAAATCAACTAATCAATTTTTATTTTTAGTTTCAGAAATTTGATAGGATATTAGAAATATATAAAATACTCAAATTGTACACTTTCTTGATGCTCCACTTTCCAGGGGTTGGAGGAATGAAGTCCATTCTAAATACATTTCACTATGCTTTTGTTTCTACATCCTTTATTAATCCTAATGTGTAAGAGGTATTTTTTTTTTTAATTTTTATCTCCTTAGCAACCATTGTCCCTTTGCCTTGTTTCTCACTGGAACAATGCAAAGGGACAAAGGAACATGTTGTGGAGAAACACACCTTCCCAATTCTCAAACTACATGTGAGCACCATAGCACACAGTGGTGGTATGTGACCAAGGCCTCATGGAAGAGATTGGCTCAAAGTTTGACACATGACTCAGTAAGGTCCAATCAAACTAACTCTTGAGTTTTTACTTAAGCAAGCAAGAAAGTGATATTTTTTCCATCAGACTTGAACTTGGAAAGATATAACTCTGGAGCTCCTAAGAGCTGTACCACAAGGAAAGAGGTTAATTTGACCATAATGTCAACGGGAGGAAAATACTGCCTAGAGCTGCATTAATCTTGAGTCATGATGACATATAAGCTGGTGAATCCAGCTTTCATAGTACACTGGAATTTTCTGTTGCATGAAACAATACTGACTTCCCCCTCTTTTAGCATTTGCTTGCATCATTCTGAGATGAAGTGCCCTTTAACTGTAACTAAAAAATCCTCAATAATTCAAAAGCCATTTTAAATGAAGTCCTAGAAACTTAGCTAATTTTTTTACTCTATTTTTTTAATCTTCTAGAAAAGATTAGTTATTACTATACATTCTTCTTCTAGTTTGATATATCTTTATATAATTAAAATGTTAAGTGGTTTTCTCTACAAATTTCATGAATTAAAATGTTTTAATAATTTTGTTATTTAATGAAACAAATCCAGCATGCATATATCTTATAAGAGTAATTTAAGAATGATGCAAACCTCTTCAACAAATATCATTCATAATTATAGGACAAATAATTCAGAGTCATCCATTTGTTTGGCAGGATTCCTGAGGATTTTAATTTTATTATGTTTTTCTCTTTTCCTCAGAAACAAAGAGCTAAACAAATTACATAACGCAAAAGTATATAATCTTTGTGACCAGATCACCTGACTCAAGAGGAATTTCCCAAATACATAAACCAAAGTATATGGTTAGTGTCCAGACCCTTTCTAATACATGCAGTGTCATTATGTTTTAATTTTGAATTTTTAAAAATAATGCCTAAGACTCAAAAAATTATGTTTTCTCAATTTCCATACATAGTTGTCACTAGGAAAAAGCAGATGTCAAATATTTGTTAATAATTATTGATTGATCTGGCAACATTGATTACTCTGGTAACAAGGATAACAGCCCAGAATAGGATTTTGTATACTTAAAAATATTCACCAAATTATACATATTTTCAATATAAACAGTACAATCAATTCAAGTTATTAACTGTCAAATAAATGCCTTACAAGAAAGGAAATGACATATAACTCTATTCACACTTTCCAGTTAGTTCAATTCATTCCCTCAGAGGCAGTTATTTTACTGTGTAAGGTTGAGATGACTATTGACTTGTCTGTGAAAAGCTGCCTAGCAGTGCCATCTGGTGGACAGAATTTATAGTGACTGGATGTGAATATATGTCACATCTGGATATTTTCACACTTTAAAAATATCTAACATTTTGTGCCATTCTAGCTTTAAAGATAACGTAACATATGCAATTTTATTGAGTATTACATTTATTAAAATCATTTAAATATTAAAAACTATTAGGGAAAATCCATATACTCTTCTCATTGGCAACAAAACAATGCCAAGGAATAGTAGATAAGGGAAACAGTTTTAGAAAATAGCTTTTATTTTAGGTTATGTTTATTAAACCTAATGAATAATATAAGATCAATATTTCCACTGAAGGAATAATATATGCAAATAAATTCTAAACTAACTTCCAGGGATTAATGAATGTAAAATGGGTTTAAACTGGAAGCTATGAATTATTATTTAAAAAACTAAATAGGTTTTTAAAAAAAATATGTGGTCAAAGGCAGATGCAATTCTCCATAGAAGTAGTCAGAAAATTGTGTTTTCACATGAATAAAAGTTACTTTTAATATGTGGACTTTTTGAAAACTACTCTAATAATGTTGACATCCACCCAAGAGATTCTTGTAAGTGTATATGTGTGTGTGTAGGACGAGTACAAAAAACTTAAGGGAACACTTGTTTCTGACTCTATATTTTTTAACATTTAATGTACCCCTTAAAACTATTTCAGGCTTGAGTTGCCCTATAATCACCTATTAAAGGTTCTTTCTAATTTGTTCTTTGACTAAATTCACCTTTTAATAGGGCCCAATGAGACTGATTAAAATCATGAGTTATTTTACTTGGGTTTATTTAAGATAATTCACAGCAAGATACAAAAGTTTCATTCCACCAATGGGAATTGTCTGGTTGCCCTGATGTAACCTATAGCTAATTATGGCAAAACCAGATCAATTTGTGTGAAGAAGTTTGAGAAATTAGCTACTCCACACCCCAATTGTACCTTGAGACCAATGGGGTCCCATCTTCTCATTAACCTTCTCAAAGGCATGATTCTATCTCTCTTAGGTATCTCTCTAGCTGGCACACTTAAAAGTGAAAATGGAGTATTATTTTAGGCATCCAGTGGGAATTACACTATTTGGAAACCATTAGAGTAGAGCTGACTCCAAACATGCTACCCTGAGGATGACTTCATCTTTAATTTAAAAATATTTTTATAAATATTCTCCAAGAAACAGATGATTAATGGCAACAATAGAGAAGTGCTATGTGAGTTTCTGATTGGTCTCCAGGGTTTGCTGCACTAAAGATGTAAATTTATGAGCTCCAGAAGGTGCATTAGACACTTTAGGTGAAAACGATTATCTTAAAGGGATTTTGTCCTCTTACATAATTAAGATGAGGTAACGCCTCAAAAAAAAAAAAAGTTAATCAGAAAATTTCCACATCAATTATACAAATTCTCAGGATGAGGGGGAAAAAACCTAGTTATCAAGAAATATTTTTGTCTTGTCTAATATAAATATGGGTGAAGTATTATGAAAAAAATATAGGATTTGAAAAAAGGAGAATTGGATTCTAATGGTGAATCAGTACCAATAAGAAATGTGCACATAAGCTAATAATTTGGGGGAATTTCTCACATAAAATTCTTAAGAATCCCAGTCTCATATCACAGAATCTTTTAAAGACTAAATTTAAAAATCCATGCAAACTAATGTATACTCCATTTCTTGCTCTAGTCCCCAGGCTGAACCATATTCAACTCAAAAGACCAGGTACCTATCATATTTTAGAGAAAATAAAACAAATATCAAAACAAGAGATTTGTCAATTCCTTTAAATTGCTCATTCTAATGTCACAATCCTGCCTGTCAAACACAAGTTATCATTATTAAGTGAGTCTTCAAAATTTGCCATATTTTTCTTCTTCACACTATTTTTTGGTTTAATCTACAATAGGGAAATAGTAATTTAATTAGAAATAAAATAATAGTAATAATAACAAAGCATCTAGAAAATTCCCAAATAGCTGTAATTAAATAGCTTCTAAAAAGCCATAGGTCAAAGCCAGAATTAAAAAAAGAAAAAAATTTTAACTGAATGATTTTACACTGAATAATAGTGAAAAAATAAACATCAAAATTACTGAGATAAAGCTAAAGTAGGGCATAAAGGAAAATGTATAGAAATGAGTGCATAGATAACAAGAAAACTCTGAAATAATTATTTAAGCTTCTGCCTTGAGAAACTAGGAGAATAAGAAAGTCTAAAATGAAAAATGAGCAGAAGGAATGAAATAATAAAGATAACAGGAAAAAACACTGAAATTAAAAATAAAACAGAAAAAATAAATAAAATCATTATCTACAAAAAAGTATCTATGAAAACATCAATAAAAATTAATAAAACTTTAGCCAACTGAAAACAAAAAAACTAGACACAAATTAACCAATATCAGGAATAAGAGAACATCACTACAGATTCACAAATATTAAAGGGTTATTAGGGAATATTATGAACAGCTTAGTGCCAAAAAAAGTTTAATGACATAAATAAAATGAAAAAAAAAATCCTTAAAAGGTAAAAACCTCCCAAGTTTACTCTAAAAGGAATAGATGTGAAAATTTTCAACAAAATACTAGCAAACAGAATTCGGCTGCATAGTAAAAGTATTATATGCCATGACCAAGTGTGATTTATTCTTGGAATGCAAGGATGGTTCACATATGAAAATGGATCAGTGTAGTATACCATACTAAAACAATGAGAGGGACTGCTGGTGGGAATATAAGCTGGCGCAGCCGACATGGAAAACAGTATGGAGAGTCCCCCAAAAAATAATAGAACTACCATATGATCTAGCTAGCCCACTGCTGGGTATTTACCCAAAGAACATGAAAACATGAATATGTAAAAATATATGCCCAGAGGGGAAGGGGGGAGGGGGGAGGGTGAAACGGATAATTCGGCACGTGTGTGGTGAGGGATTGTAATTAGTATTTGGGTGGTGAACATGATGTAATCTATGCAGAAATAGAAGTATAATGATGTACACCTGAAATCTATACAATGTTATAAACCAATGTTGCTGCAATAAACAAAAAATTAAAAATAAATAAATAAATAAAATCAGAAAAAAATAAAAATAAAAATAAAAATATATGCACTCCCATGTTCATTGCAGCATTATTCACAATAACCAAGATTTGAAAACAACCCAAGTGCTCATCAAGGGATGAAGGGATAAAGAAGATGTGGTATATATACACAAAGAAGAAATACTACTCAGCTATTAAAAAAGATGAAATCTTGCCATTTGCGACAACATGGATGGACCTTGAGGGTATTATGCTAAGTGCAATAAGTCAGATGGAGAAAGTCAAATACCATATGTTCTCACTCATACATAGAAGATAAAAACAACAACAACAACAACAAAACACATAGATACAGAGATTAGATTGGTGGTTACCAGAGGGGAAGGAGGGAGGGAGGAGGGCACAAGGCGTGACTGGGCACATGTGTATGGTGATAGATCATAATTAGTCTTTGGGTAGTGAACATGATGTAGTCTACACAGAAGTCAAAATATAATGATGTAAACCTGAAATTTATTTACTTTTATAAACCAATGTTACCTCAACAAAAAAAATTTTAAAAAAAGAATGATGGTGAATAAAATCATGATCATCTCAACTGATGTAGAAAAAGCATTTGAAAAAATTCAATATCCTTCATGATAAAAATACTCAACAAACTGAATAGAAGGTAAAAACTTCATCATAATAAAGACCATACACGAAAAACCTACAGCAAACATCTTACTTAGTGATGAAAGATTGAATCCTTTTCCTCTAAGATCAGAAACAAAGCAAGGATAACCACTTTTACCAATTCTATTCAACATAGTACTAAAGTCCTAGACAGAGAAATTTTGGCAAAATAAAAGAAATAAAAAGCATCCAAATTGGAAAGGAAGTGGTAAAATTATCTTTACTTGTCGGTGATATGAACTTTTATGTAGAAAACCATAAATCTTCCACAAAAAAACTCTTAGAACTAATAAACAAATTTAGCAAAGTAGCAGGATACAAAGTCAACACACAAAAATCAGTTGCATTTCTATACATTAACAATGAAAATCTGACAAGAAAATTAAGAAGCAGTTCCAATTACAATAATATCAAAAAGGATAAAATATTTAGGAATTAAGCATTGTACAATGAAACCTACAAAATATTACTGAAAGATTAAAGGCATAAAAATGGAAATATATCCCATGCTCATGGATTGGAAGAGTTAATATTGTTAAGATGTCAATACTACTCAAAGCAAGCTACAGATTTAATACATTCACGATCAAAATCCTAATGACTTTCTTTGCAATTGAAAAACCCATCCAACTGGTGGTTACCAGAGGGGAAGGGGGGAGGGAGGAGGGTGAAAGGGATAATTCGATACATGTGTGTGGTGATGGGTTGTAATTAGTATTTTGGTAGTGAACATGATGTAATCTATGCAGAAATAGAAGTATAATGATGTACACCTGAAATTTTTACAATGTTGTAAACCAATGTTACTGCAATAAACAAAAAATTAAAAAAAAAAAAAAGAAAAACCCATCCAAAAATTCATGTGGAATTTGAAGGGACACCATATAGTCAAAATAATACTGAAAAAGATGAACAAAGCCAGAGGACTCACACTTCCAGATTTCAAAACTTACTACAAAGCTACAGTATTTAAAACAGTGTGGCATTGGCATAAAGACAGACATATAGACCAATGTAATAGAAGTACAGAAATAAACTTTCATATATACTGTCAAATGATTTTTGACAGCATGCCAGGACTGTTCAATGGGGAAAAGGCAGTCCCTTCAAGAAACGGTGCTGGGAAAAGTGTATATCCATATGCAAAAGAATGAAGTTGGATCTTTACCTAACAACAGATACAAAAAATTAACTCAAAATAGATGCATGACCTAAATGTAAGACCTAAAATTATAAAACTCTCAGAAGAAAACAAAGAACAAAACTTCACAACATTGAATTTGGCAATGATTTATTGAATATGACACCAAAGGCACAGGCAACAAAAGAAAATACATACAAATTGGCCTTCAGGAAAATTTAAAAATTTTTTGCATCAAAAGACACTATCAATGGGGTAAAAATGCAACCCACAGAATGGGTGAAAATATTTTCAAATCACATATCTGGTAAGTGATTAGTACTCAGAATATATAAAGAACTCCTAATACTCAACAACAAAAAAACAAAAAACCTGGCTCAAAAACGGGCAAAGAAATTTATAGACATTTCTACAAAGATGATGTACAAATGACAAATAAGCATATAAAAAGACGCTTAACATCACTAATCATAAGGGAAATGCCTATCAAACCTACAGTGAGATATCACCTCACACCCATTAGGATGGTTACTATCCCCCAAAAAACGGGTTAGTGAGGATGCAGAAAAATTGGAACCCTTGTACACTGTGAGTGGGAATGTAAAATTGTACAGCTGCTGTGGAAAACAGTATAGTGGGTTCCTCAAAAAATTAAAAATAGAACTACCATATGATACAGCAATTCTACTTCTAGGTGTATACTCAAAAGAATTGAAAGCAGAGTCTCTAGGTGATATTTGTACACCCCTGTATCAGCAGCATAATTCACAATATCTGAAATGTGGAAGCAACCCAAGTGTCCACCAATGGATGAATGGATAAGCAAAATGTGGTATATACATACAATGGAATATTATTCAGACCTAAAATGGAGAGAAATTCTGACATATGCTACAACATGCATGACTCTTGAAGACACTAAGCTAGGTGATATAAGCCAGTCACCAAAAAGACAAATTCTGTATCATTTCACTTATATGACATAGTTAGAGTAATCAAAATCATAGAGACAGAAAGTAGAATGGTGGTTGTCAAGAGCTGGGAGGTGGGGAGAATGGGGGAGATATTGTTTAATGGGTATAGAGTTACAGTTTTGCAAGATAAAAAGAGTTCTGGAGATGAGTAGTGGTGATGGCGATATGAATGTACTTGATACTACTGAACTGCGTACTAAAAATTGGTTAAGACAGTAAATTTTATGTTATACATATTTTACCACGTTAAAAATATTGGATAAAAAAGGAATAGATAACCTGAATTATCTTTCATCTATTAAAGACATTGATTTTATAGTTAAAAGTCTTTCCGCAAAGTAAATTCCAAGCTGAGATGGATTCGATGGTGAACTCTTCCAAATAATTTAAAAAAGAAAATAATGCAAATTCTATGCAGTTGATTCCAGAAAATTTTAAGAATGAACACATCCTAATTCATTTTATGAGGCCAGCATTACTCTGATAAAAATTCCTGACAAGATATTTGAGGGGGAAAAAAAAGAAACTATGGTAAACATCTCTCAAAAACAAAGAAATATAATCCTTGAAAATGTATTAATAGTATCCAGGCCTATATAAAAAATAATACATCATGACCAATTGGAATTTATGCCTACAATACAAGGTTATTTTAACATTTGAAGATCAAAGTTATTCACCATATTAACAGATTAAAAAGGAAATATGGGGGCCAGCCCCATGGCTTAGCGGTTAAGTGCACGCGCTCCACTGCTGGAGGCCTGGGTTCGGATCCCGGGCGTGCACCGATGCACTGCTTCTCCAGCCATGCTGAGGCCGTCTCCCGCATACAGCAACTAGAAGGATGTGCAGCTATGACACAACTATCTACTGGGGTTTTGGGGGAAAAATTTAAAAAAAAAAAGGAAATATGAAACAAAAAAAAGTCCAAAAGTACTCCTAACCATATATGGTTAATTGATTTTCAACAAAGGCAAAAAGGTACTTCAAAGTGGAGAAGATAGTCTTTGCATCAAGCCTTGCTGGAAAAATTGTATATCAATATGAAAGAAATATGAAGATCACCTTTTGCAGCATGTCATATACAAACATTAAATGAGTCACAGATCGAAATGTTGAAGCTAAAACATAAAAATTCTACAAGAAAATATGGCAGAAACATTCTTGTAAATTCAGTTTAGGCAAATATTTCTCAGTTAAGACACGCAAGGGAGAAAAACATTAGATTCCATCCACATTAAAAATATTTGGTCTTCAAAAAAACCTGTTAAGAAAATGAAAATGTTAACTATAGATTGGGAGAAAATATTCAAAAAACACACTTATCTATTAAAAAACACTTATCCACAATATATAAAAAAAAACTTTTACAATTCAGTAATTAAAAGGCAAAAAAAAATTCAATAAGAAAATTTTTAACAGAAATATTGCCAGACAAGATATATGAATGTTAAATAACCAAGTGAAAAGATCCTTAACATCGCTAGTCATCAGGGAAATGTTAATTAAATCACAGTGAGAAAATAATATCCACCAGAATGTCTAAAATTAAAAACACTGAGAATACCAAGTGTTAAAAGGATGTGGAGCAACTTGAACTTTCACACATTGCTGGTGGTAATGCAAAATGTACAGCACTTTAAAAACCAGTTTGGCAACCACCAATCCAATCTCTGTCCCTATGTGTTTGTTTATTGTTGTTATTGTCTACTACTTAATGAAGGAAATCATTGGATTGGTGGTTACCAGAGGGGAAGGGGGGAGGGAGGAGGGTGAAAGGGATAATTCGGTACATGTGTGTGGTGATGGGTTGTAATTAGTATTTTGGTGGTGAACATGATGTAATCTATGCAGAAATAGAAGTACAATGATGTACACCTGAAATTTTTACAATGTCATAAACCAATGTTACTGCAATAAACAAAAAATAAAAAAAAAACAGTTTGGCAGTATCATTGAAGTTAAATATACACTTTTCTAAATCAACAATTTCACCCAGTTATTTCCCCAAGGGAAATGAAAATATATGTCGCCACAAAGCTATGTAAAAAATTGTCCATAGCAGATTTTTCCATAAATTCTAAAAACAAAAAAACAAACCAAATGTTCAACAGTTGAATGGATAAACAAATTACAATATGCCTATGTAATAAAAAACTACTTAGCAATGAAAACAACTACTGAAACACACACATATATAAATCTCTAAAGCATTATGCTAAGATAAAGACGTCATCGCAAAAAGATAAATACTGTATGATTTCATTTGTATGCAATTCTAGAAAAATTAAGTATAATGAAAGAGAGCTGATCAGTCATTCTTAAGGGTTGAGGATGGAGTAAGGGGGTTGACTATGAAGAAATATGAGAGATCTTTTTGGAATATGGAAATAGTCTGTATCACAATTGTAATGATGGTTCCATGAATGTATACATTTGCCATAATCCATTAAATTGTATACTTAAAATTGGTGAATTTTGTTATATGTATACCCTATCTCAATAAAGTCTTTTAAAATTCTAAGGCATCTGCAAAAAAAAAGAGAATTTCTAAATTAACTCACCAAGGTTGCAATTTAATTTTAATTTTACTACAGCGTGTATTTCTATATGAACAATAAACAACTGAATAACAACCTCAAAAATACCACCTATTAGAGTATTAAAAAATTTAAAAACCTAGAATAAATTTACCAAAACAGGCACAAGATCTATACACTGAAATCTGCAAAACATTGCTGAAATTATAGAAGCCCTAAAAAAATAAACATACTATGTTAATGAATTGTTAAGATTCATTATTAAGATATTGATTCTCCCCAAATTGATCTATAAGCTTAACACCACTTGAATCAAAATTCCAGTTATATTTTGAAAAGTTGACAAGCTGATTCTGTTATTTTCATGGAAAGGCAAAGGATACAAAATAGCCAAAACAATTTTTTTTAAAGAAAAAGTTGGAGAATTTATACTGGTTTCAAGACTTAACATAACACTATAGCAATCAGGAAACTGTTGTACTGGCATAAGAATATCTCAATGTAGCAGAAAAGAGAGTGCAGAAAGATTGTATAATTTATTTATTTTTGACCAAGATGAATACCTTGCAGGACATTTGGTCCTGTCCAAAATGTCCATAGGACATTTGGTCCATGCCAAAAGGTCCTTGATATCTGGTCATATATGGTCCTTTCCAAAATAACCATGAAAACATGGGGTCCACACCAAAAGGTCCTTGAT
This sequence comes from Diceros bicornis minor, assembly GCF_020826845.1. NCBI lineage: Eukaryota > Metazoa > Chordata > Mammalia > Perissodactyla > Rhinocerotidae > Diceros > Diceros bicornis. Next base: position 15,280,342 of record NC_080756.1, read on the forward strand.
ATTTGGTGCTGTCCAAAGCCACTTGGCATGGACCACTACGCCTATGAACGTTTTAGACGGGACCAAACCTCAAGGACCTTTTGCATAGACCAAATGCCTCATGGACCAAATGTCTCTTGGACCAAATGTCATATGGACATTTTGGACAGAAGTAAATATCAAGGACCTTTTGGTGTGGACCAAATGTCTTATGAATATTTTAGACAAGGCCAAATGTCCAGTAATCAATGAATTCATTGAGAAAAGAGAACCCTTTCAACAAATGGTACAAGAACAACTAGCCATAAGGAACAAACAAAATGGTCCTTGATCTCACGTTATGCTATCCCCCAAAATTGACTAAAATGCACCATAAACCTAAACATAAAACTAAAACTATTGAACTTATAGAAGAAAACATAGGATATAGTTGTAAACTTGAGGTAGGCAAGGATCCCTTAGAAAGAATACAAAAAATACTAACCATAAAAGAAAAAATGATAAATTTGACTTCATCAAAATTTAAAATGTATGTTCTTCAAAAGATACAACATTTGATATGAAAAGGTAAAATATGGGCCAAGAGAAAATATCCATGATTCATGTATCTTGACAAAGGGATTTTATCCTGAATATAAAAAAAATGCCTGTAAGTCAATAATTAAAAGACAAACACATCACCATAAAAATGGGCAAAAGAACATAAATTTATTTGACCACTAATGGCCAGTAAGTTCATGAAAACGTACTACTTGACATTATCAGAATGGAAATTAAAATTAAAATCACTTTACACAGACTAGACTGACTAATATTAAGAGGCAGATAAGTATTGGCAAAGATGAAGAGCTACTGGAATTCACCTACCTTTCTAGTAGCTGTATAAAACATTTTGTCAACTTCTGATTTACTTAAAATGTATAGATAAAAACAATTTAATAAAAACATTATTAAAATATAAATACTCTTATATTGATAAAAATTAAATTCAGGGCAAAATAAGACCATTCTCAAATTGTATTTAATTAATAAAATAGCTTTGTATATAGGAAGCATACTATAGAAACAAATTACCAAGTCCACCATCATAGTAGGAGATCATCATATATCTCACTAAAATATTGAGAAATAAAGCAGACAGGAAATCAGAAAAAAATGTAAAGAAGTGCAATTAACAAGCTTGATATAATAGACACACACAAAAACGTATATAAATATGCACATATATAATGTGTACGTGTGTGTGTATCCCCAAAATGAAATGATACAATTTCTTCTTCAGTACATGAGGAATAATTATAAAAAATGATCATAAATTAGGCAACCAAGTTAGATTAATTGCAATTAGAAATACATATCATACATATAACAGTCTCTGAAAGTAAATAAAAAGTCAACAGCTAGTTAGTTCATTTACAGTTCCATCATATTTGTAAACTTTACAATCTATTACCAAGTAAACCATTGGTCAAAAACTATTAGTGTTTAGATCTCCACAATAATAAAAGGAGTATGAATCAAATATTTTAAATTAAACAAAAAGTTGTGAAAAACACTTTTACTGACTAGATTACAGCAATTAGGTATGATTCTTCTGTCTGTAGCCATAAAGTATAGTTAGGATACTGTTTAATATTCTGTTCTTGATAATTGTTCCACGGTTATGTAAAATATTAACATTATGGAAAACAGAGTCTTTTAAAGGAATTCTTTTTTACTATTTTTTCAACTTATCTGGAACTTTCTGGCAGAAAATTTAAGATAACTATGATTAATATGTCAATGTCTGTAATGGAAATAACAGACAACATGGAAGATCATAAATTTAATTTCAGCAGAAAGATGGGACCTATAAAAAAATAATGGAAGCGCTAGAAATCAACAACACAGTAACTTAGATGAAAAATGCCTTTGATGTTTTCATCAGTATACTTCACACAGCCCCACCATATTATTAGAATTAATGAACATGAAGATAAGTCAATATAAATTATCCAAACTGAAATGCAAAGAGATAAAACTTTTTAAAAAGAGAAAACAGAACATCCAATAACTGTTGACAATATCCACAGTGCATCATATGTGTAATTGCAATCACAGAAGGAGAGCAAAGAAACAATGGGACAGCAAAAAGTTTGATGACAAAATGGCTAAAAAAACTTTCAAAAGAAGTGACAAACACTAAACCACAGATCCACGAAGTTCAGAGAACACCAACCAGGATAAATACCAAAAAATACCACCTGTAGGTATATTATATACAAACTACTCAAAACCAAAGACAAAGAGAAAATTATGAAGACAGCCAGAGAAGTGGGGGGAACACTTGCATTACCTAAAAGTGAATAAAGATAGGAAGAATAGGAATTAGAGAAGACTTATCAGAAACCATACAAACAAGGTAACAATAGAGTAACCAACATTTTTAAACTGCTGAAAGAAAAAAACCTACAGGCCCAGAATTCTATACCCAGTGAAAATACCTTTCAAATATAAAGGACAAAGACTATCTAAGACAAAAACTGAAAGAATTCATTGCCCACTACAAGAAATGTTTAAGAAAGTATTTCAGACAGAAGTAATATGATATAGGTCAGAAACATGAATCTACAGAAAGAAATGAAAAGTCTAAAAATGGAATAAATGAAGGTAGAGTCTTATTTTCTCATTTTAAATTTCTCTAAAAGCTAACTATTTAAATCAAGAGTCAACAAACTACGGCCCATGGGCCAAATCTGACCAACCACAAGTTTATACATGCCCACAAGTTAAAAATACTTTTTACACTTTTAAATGTACATCTCTAAATGGTTGGGAAAAAATCAAAATAAGAATACATTATGACACATGAAAATTATATGCATTTTGAATTTCAGTGTCAATAAATTAGGGTTTGTGGGAACTCTGCCATGTTCCTTCATTTATGTCTGTCTATAGCTGTTTTCTTGTTACAATGGCAGAGTTCAGCAGTAGCAGAAGAGACTCTGCTACATTGTATATTCCCTCTATATATTTTTATTTAATGCTTTTTGTGTCTCTATTTTTCATTTTTGATTCTTTCCACATGTATGTGTTACATTGTTTATTGAATGTTCTTGATTAAGACAGAATGACTAAAATGCACATTTTCATTCTTCACGTGATTTTTTTATTGCTTTGAGAATTTACTGTAATATAGCTAGATCGTTTATTGGTAAATTCTCAATTTCAGTATATTTGAGTCTCTCCTTTTGGAAATATGAGTTCTTAGGTGATGAATAATTTGATAACCTGTATTCTGAAGCACAAGTGAGGGAGGATTCCTAGAGCATCTTACGTTTGTTTAGAATATGGTTTTTAATTGCTTGGTTTTTTGTATGAAAACCACTCATCTTCTGCACTATCTCTGTGTCTAGAAATCCTTTGCTTTGCACTTCTTAGGAAATAAACCTCAAATCTTCTGTGGTGTGAGAGAAGCAATCACTGAGCATCATGTGTCACAGAAGTGAAGGAAATCAGAATATGTCACCCCAGTATATGCCTCCTTGATACAAAAATTATTTTGAACCAAAGGTAATTAAGAAACAGCAAATTCAGAAAAAGTTCCCTGTTTTCTGCCTAAAAGCAGGAGATAAATTCTATTACTGGAGACAGAGTCTTATCAGCCCAGAGGAATCTGAAAATAAACCTTACTCCATTAGTTTCTTCCCATATGTTTACTTTCACACCGTTTGCCACCTGTGGAAGCCTAAAACTGCTCCCATCTGTCCTGTCATTTCTCTACAAATTTATTGTTCAAAGGTGCTATATAAGCTGGGTTCTAAGTCACTATTTTGAATTACTTTGGGGTTAGCTTTCTCCCTTGCAATGTGCACTGCATGCATTAATAAACCATTTTTTCTCTTATTAATCTCTCTTTTTAAGAGTCCTATCTGAAAACCTAAGATGGGTGGAGGTAGTGTTGCCTCCTCTATCGAAGGACCTAGGCTGAAATTGCATATGTATAAGCATGGTTCTTGAAAGTTGTCAGTTCATAAATCACAAAATAAATGTGGCTTGAATAAGCTGTGAATTTATTTCTTTTTCAAAAATTTGAAGTCCTGAGATAAACAGTGCAGGGATTGTGTAGTAGTTTTATGTTCATCAAGGACACTTGCTCTTTCTAACTTGTTACTCTACAACATTCAACAGGAGTACCGCTTTGTAGTTAACTACATATATCACTCTGATATTTTCAGGTTGCCTCTTACAGAGAGCTGAAGTTCACTTCTCCTTATTTTAAATCTAGGGTTGCCTTGTGAATTACACTGACTTACATAATGTAGTGGCTTTGATGTGGGAATTTTTAGCCTTTAAGAGGTTTTGCAAATTCTTCTCTTGCTATATTTGTGAACTCTGTGCCCATGATCATTTTAAGGATACTGGGTTAGCATTCGAGATAAACATCTAGCCAACCATCAGCAAACAGGTGGATATGTAAGTGAGGCCATTAAACACTATTTGACTACAAAATCATTGAATGATAAACATATAAATGTTTGTTGTTTTAAGCCACTTGCTTTTGATACAAACCCTATGATTCTAAATGACTGCTAGAGCTCCAGCCCAAAAGAGAAAAATTAAAAAACAAAAACTTCATGCTAGCCATTATAAATTAGGGAGGAAGAAAAAAGAGGAACAAATTTCCTTTATGGATACTTTCCAATTTTCATATGACACTTCTACTTATATCCTTTCATTGAGATCATAACCATACAACCTCATGAAAAAATCAGTGGAGGAAGAAGTCAAAACGGTGTCATAGGCAGACTCTGAACTTAACTCCTCCCAAGGACACAACAGACTTACAACTATTCGTGGAAAAATTACCCCTGAAAGAGAACTGAAAACTGGATAAGAGGAATCTCTGCAACAAATGACAGTCTTGAGTGAGGTGGAAGAGGCAGAAATTCCCATCGGGAGAGAAAAAAGCCGCCTTCACAAGCCAAAGTGCTTCACAGCCACCCAGGAGCAATCCAAAGGTACAGAGCCTTTCCTGAAGGAGTGGGGGACCTGAGCCATGGAGTGTTGATTCTATAAGCATATTTTGGACCCAGCACAACCGAGACAAGTGTCATAATATCTGGCTTTGCTGGCTGCTAAAAACAACAGGGATACCCCCAGAAAAGCTGGAACATAAAGAAATTAAAGCATGCATGGAGCAGGACTGTGTGCGTGGCCCTGTGGGCGGTGTGGCTTGTCAGCTGCAGAGGACTTGTGTTTCCCAAACTGCCACATAGGGGATTGACCCCACCTTCCAAAGCATGAAACAATTGGGTGCTCTCATGCCTAGGGACCACCCAATGGCCTAGCCATCCCCACCCACCTGCAATCCTCAGAGAGCAGACAAGAGCCTTATAGGCTGGAGGCCAATAGCAATTTTAAGCCCCTGAGCCTATTAACCAGCCATGCTGGGGGCTTACTCACTTAGCAGAAAAACTAAAACAGGATTGTGCTATTAGACCTTGCAGCCAACTGAGCTGGAGCTACCCACACCCAATAAAGAGACTGAAGGGTCCACAACAACCACACACAGCTGAGCATTACAACCAGCTGGCCAGGGGAACAGCTCAGCCTCCCTGGGCACCTACAGCAAAAGCAAACCTGCAACAACAGAAGGACACATGTAGCCCACACAGGGGTCATTCCTGCAACATTTGGAGCTAGTGATGTGAGGGAAGCACACTGCTGGGCCTCATGAGGCATCTCTTACATAAGGTTACCTCTCCAAGATCAAGAGACATAGCTGACCTACCTAATACCCAGATACAAGCACAGAGAAAGAAGAAAAATGAAGAGGCAAAGGAATACATTCCAAGTAAAGAAACAGTACAAAACCCCAGAAAAAGAACTAAATGAAACAGAAACGAGCAATCTACCTGACAAAGAGTTCAAACAAAGAGTCATAAGGATGCTAACTGATCTTGGGAGAAGAATGGATGAACTCATTGAGAACATCAACAAAGAAATGGAAAGTATAAAAAAGAACCAATCAGAAATGATGAATACAGTACTGGAAATGAAAAATTCACTAGAGGACTGAAAAGCAGAGTAGAAGATACAGAAGAATAGATCAACGAGCTGGATGAAAGACTAGAGGAAATCACCCAAGCTGAACAGATAAAGGAAAAAAGAATTAAAAAGAATGAAGACAGTCTAAGGGACCTCTGGGACAACATCAAGCACACTAACATCCATTTTATAGGTGTCCCAGAAGGAGAAGAGAGAGACAAAGGGGCAGAGAATCTATTTGAAGAAATAATAGCTGAAAACATTCCTAACCTAAGGAAGGAAACAGACATCCAGGTACAAGAAGCACAGAGAGCCCCAAACAAGATAAGCCCAAAGAGGCCCACAGCAAGACACATCATAATTAAAATGTCCAGAATTAAAGATGGAGAGAGAATCCTAAAAGCCACAAGATGAGACAATGAGTTACATACAAAGGAAACCCCATAAGGCTATCAGCTGACTTCTCAGCAGAAACCTTACTGACTGGAAGAGAGTGGCATGATACACCTAAAGCACGTAAAGTGCTGAAAGGAAAAAAACCTACAGTCAAGAATACTCTACCCAGCAAGGTTATCATTCAGAATGGAAGGAGAGAGAGTTTCCCAGACAAATAAAAATTAAAGTCGTTTATTACCAAGAAACCAGTCCTACAAGAAATGCTAAAGGGATGTATTTAAGGGGAAAAGAGAAGACCACAAATAGGAAAAAATTATCCATTTCCATAATAAGAGGATAATGGATACAAATGCACAAAAATCAGGTTAGATATGATATCAAAAACATAATATGTGGGAGGATGGGAGTAAAAGAGTAGAGCATCTAGAAAGAGGTCAAACTAAACAGACCATAAACTTAATATAGATTGCTATATACATAGGTTATTATTATGAACCTCATGGTAATCACAAACCAGAAACCTATAACAAATATGCAAAAAACTAAGAGAAATAAACCCAAAAATAATACTAAAGAAAGCCATCAAACCACAAGGGAAGAGAGTAAGAGAAGAAGAAAGGAACAGAGAAGAACTACTAAAACACCCAGAAAAAATGTTAAAAAATGGCAGTAAGTACATACTTATCAATAGCTACTTTAAATGTCAATGGACTAAATGCTCCAATCAAAAAGCATAGGGTGGTGGACTGGATCAAAAAACAAGATCCATATATATGCTGCATACAAGAGATACACTTCAGACACTCAAAAATTGAAAGTGAAGGGATGGAAAATGATACTCCATGCAAATTGCAATGAAAAGAAAACTGGGGTATCAATGCTCATACCAGGCAAAATACACTATAAAACAAAAACTGTAACTAGAGACAAAGAAGGGCACTACATAATGATCAAGGGAACCATCCAACAAGAGGATATAACACTTATAAATATCTATGCACCCAACACAGGAGCACCTAAATATATAAAGCAATTATTAACAGACATAAAAGGAGAAATAGACAGTAACACAATAATAGTAGGGAACTTGAACACTCCACTTACACCAGTGGATTAATCATCCAAACAGAAGATTAATAAGGAAACATTGGCCTTAAATGACACACTAGACCAGAGGGACTTAGTAGATATATACTGAACATTCCATCCAAAAACCACAGAATACACATTCTTTTCAAATGCACGTCAAACATTCTCCAGGATAGATCACATATTAGACTGCAAAACAAGTCTCATAAATTTAAGAAGATTGAAATAACACCAAGCATCTTTTCTGACCACAATGTTATGAAATTAGAAATCAACAATAGGAAGAAAATCAGACAAGCCACAAATATGTGGAGATTAAACAATTTGCTACTAAACAAACATTGGGTCAATGAAGAAATCAAAGGAGAAATCAAAAAATACCTGGAGACAAATGAAAATGAAAATATGACATACCAGAATTTATGGCATACATCAAAAGGGGTTCTAAGAGGGAAGTATATAGCAACACAGGCCTACCTCAATGAACAAGAAAAATCTGAAATAAACAATCTAACAATGCACCTAAAGGAACTGGAAAAAGAAGAACAAAATGAAAAATCTGTAGAATGAGGGGAAGTGATAAAAATCAGAGCAGCAATAAATGAAATAGAGACTAGAAAACAATAGAAAAAATCAATGAAACCAAGAGCTGGTTCTTTGAAAAGATAAACAGAATTGACAAACCTTTAGCTAGATTCACCAAGAAAAAAAGAGAGAAGGCTCAAATAAATAAAATCATAAATGTAAGAAGAGAAATTACAAAAGACACCTCAAAAATATGAAAGATTATAAGAGAATACTGTGAAAAGCTATTTGCCAACAAATTGGATAATCTAGAAGAAATGTATAAATTCTTAGACTCATAGAACCTTCTAAAACTGAATCAAGAAGAAATAGAGAATTTGATTATACCAGTCACCAGTAAGGAATTGAAACAGTAGTCAAAAATCTCCCAAAAAACAAAAGTCCAGGACCAGATGGCTTCCCTGGTGAACTCTACCAAAGATTCAAAGAATTAATACCTATCCTTCTCAAACTCCTCCAAAAAGTTGAAGAGGAGGGGAAGCTTCCTAACTCATTCTATGAAGCCGACATTACCCTGATACCAAACCCAGACAAAGCCAACACAAAAAAAGAAAATTACAGGCCAATATCATTGATGAACATAGGTGCAAAAATCCTCAAAAATTATTAGCAAATTGAATACAACAATACATTTAAAAGATCATACACCATGATCAAGTGGGATTTATTCCAGGGATGCAGGGACAGTTCAGCATCCATGAATCAATCAACGTGATACACCACGTTAACAAAATGAAGAATAAAAATCACATGATCATCTCAATAGATGCAGAGAAAGCATTTGACAAGATACAGCATCCATTTATGATAAAAACTCTGAATAAAATGGGTATAGAAGGAAAGTACCTCAGCATAATAAAGGCCATATATGACAAACCCAAAGCTAATATCATTCTCAGTGGTGAAAAACTGAAAGCTATCCCTCTAAGAACAGAAGCCAGACAAGGGTGCCCACTGTCAGCACTCCTATTTAAAACAGTATTGAAAGTCCTAGCCAGAGCAGTCAGACAAGAAAAAGAAATAAAAGAGATCTAAATTGAAACGGAAGAAGTGAAATGGTCACTATTTGCAGATGACATGATTTTATGTATAGAAAACCCTAAAGAATCCACCAAAAAACTTTTAGAAATAATAAATGATTATGGTCAAGTTACAAGATACAAAATCAACATACAAAAATCAGTTGCATATCTATACACTAACAACGAAGTAGCAGAAAGAGAAATTAAGACTACAATCCCAGTTACAATTGCAACAAAAAGAATAAAATACTTAGGAATAAATTTAACTAGAAGTGAAAGATCTGTACACCGAAAACTATAAAGCATTGTTGAAAGAAGCTGAACAAGACACAAAGAAATGGAAACATATTCTGTGCTCTCAGATTGGAAAAATTAACATAGTTAAATGTCCATACTTCCTAAAGCAATCTAAAGATTCAATGCAATCCCTATCAAAGTTCCAGTAACATTTTTCACAGACATAGAACAAAGAATCATAAAATTTATATTGACCCTGAATAGCCAATGGAATCCTGAGAAAAAAGAACAAAGCTGAAGGTATCACATTCCCAGATTTCTAAATATACTACAAAGCTACAGTAACCAAAACAGCATGGTACTGGCACAAAAATAGACACACAAATCAATGGACAAGAATTGAAGGCCCAGAAATAAACCCACACATCTATGGACAGCTAATTTTCAACAAGCAGCCAAGAACATACAATGGAGAAAAGAAAGTCTCTTCAATAAATGGTGTTGGGAAAACTGGACAGCCACATGCAAAAACAATGAAAGTTGAGCATTATCTTACACCATACACAAAACCCAACTCAAAATGGATTAAAGACTTGAATGCAAGACCTGAAAACATGAAATTTCTAGAAGTAAATATAGGGATTACTGTCTTCAACATCAGTCTTAGCAACTTATTTTCAAGTACCATGTTTTATCGGGAAAGGGAAACAAGAGAAAAAATAAACTAATGGGATTACATCAAACTAAAAGGCTTCTGCATAGCAAAGGAAACCATCAACAAAACGAAAAGACAACCTAACAATTGGGAGAAGATATTTGAAAACCATCTATCTGATAAGAGTATAATGTCCAAAATATATAAAGAATGCATACATCATAACAACAAAAAAACTGGCAATCCTATTAAAAAATGGGCAAAAGACCTGAACACACATTTCTACAAAGAAGATATACAGGTGACCAACAGGCACATGAAAAGATGTCCAACATCATTAACTATCAGGGAAATGCAAATCAAAAGTACAGGGAGATATCACCTCACTCTCCTCACTCCCGTCAGAATGACTATAATTAACAGGACAGGAAACAAGTGTTGGAGAGGGTGTGGAGAGAAGGGAACTCTCATACACTACTGGTTGGAGTGCAAACTGGTGCAGCCACTATGGAAAACTGTATGGAGATTCCTCAAAAAATTAAGAATAGAACTACCATATGATCCAGCTATTCCACTGCTGGATGTTTGTCCAAAGAACATGAAAACACAAATGCGTAAAGATACATGCACCCCTATGTTCATTGCAGCATTATTCACAATAGCCAAAACTTGGAAGCTACCTAAGAGCCAATGCAGGGATGAATGCATGAAGAAGATGTGGTATATATACACAATAGAATAGTACTCAGCCATAAGAAATTATGAAATCCAGGCATTTGTTATACCATGGGTGGACATTGAGTGTATTATGCTAAGTGAAATAAGTCAGAGGTAGATGGCCAAATATCGTATGATCTCACTTATAAGTAGAAGATAACAACAACAACAAAGACATAGAGACAGAGATTGGATTGGTGGTTACCAGAGGGGAAAGGGGAAGGGAGAAGGGTGAAAGGGATGATTAGGCACATGTGTGTAGTTGTGGATTATAATTAGTCTTTGGGTGGTGAACATGATCTAATCTAAATAGAAATCAAAATATAATGATGTATGCCTGATATTTATATAATGTTATAAACCAATGTTACCACAATAAAAAATTAAAAACAAAACGAACGAAAGAAAAGAAAATCAGTGAATGCTATTCAGCATATTAACAGACTAAAAATGAAAAAACACGTGATGGTATCAATTGATAAGAAAAAGTTCAACCTCCGTTTCTGATAGAAATTATGAGAAAACCATAAATATAAATGAAGTTCCACAACCTGACCAAAAACATCTATAATAAAACAACAATTAACATCATATCTAATAGTGAAAGAGAGAATAATTTTCTGCCAACACCAGGAAAAAAGCAAGAATATCTGGCTCACTACCTCTATTCACCATTGAATTGATGGTTCAAGAAAGTGCAATAAAGTAAGAATAAGATATTAAAGGTACCCAAAAGGAAAAGGAAAAAGTAGTAAATCTGCATTTATTAGCAGATGGCGTGATTCTCTGTGCATTAAATTCCATAGAATCTACACAAAAGCTACCAGAATTAATAAATGTTAAACCAATCATACTTTCCTTGGATAAACTTCACTGGTCATGATGCAGTATCCTGTTTATATATTATGGATTTGATTTTCTAAAATTTATTAAGGATTTTTGTATCTATGTTCGTGAAAGACGGACATGCTATCAAAGTATGTTGGCTTCATAATGAGTTGGGATATATTATTTCTGCTTAAGTTTTCTGGAGGAGTTTGAGTAAAACTGTTCTACTGAAAACATACCATTTCTTTTCCAGTAATTTTATTGTGATCATAATGGTTTACAACATTGCGTAATTTCTGGTGTACATTATTGTTTACCAGTTTCTGGATAGACTTCATCTTGCTCACTCCCAGTAGTCTAATTATTGTCTATCACCATACATATGGGTCCCTTTACCCCTTTCACCCACCGTCCAACCCCTTCCCCTCTGGTAACCACCAATCTGTTCTCTTTATCCACATTTGTTATCTTCCACATATGAGTGAAATCATGCAGTATTTGTCTTTCTCTGTCTGGCTTATTTTGTTTAACATCATACCCTCAAGGTCCATCCATGTTGTTGAAAATGGGTTGACTGTGCCTTTTTTATGGCTGAGTAGTATTCCATTGTATATATATACCACATCTTCTTTATCCATTCAGGGCACTTGGGATGCTTCCACATCTTGGCTATTGTGAATAATGCTGCAATGAACATAGGGATGCATAAATATCTTTGGATCATTGCTTTCAAGTTCTTTGGATAAATACCCAGTAGTGGGATAGCTGAATCATATGGTATTTCTATTTTTAATTTGTTGAGAAATCTCCATACTGTTTTCCATAGTGGCTGCACCAGTTTGCATTCCCATCAACAGTGCATGAAGATTCCTTTTTCTCCACATCCTCTCCAAGATTTGTTGTTCCCTGTCTTGTTAATTATAGTCATTCTGAAGGGAGTAAGGTGTTATCTCATTGTGGTTTTGATTTGCAATTCCCTGATGATTATTGATGTTGTACATATTTTCATGTGCCCATTTGCCATCTGTATATCCTCTTTGGAAAAATATCTGTTCATGTCCTCTGCTCATTTTTTGATTGGGTCATTTGGTTTTTTGTTGTTGAGTTGTATGTGTTCTTTATATATTTTGGAGATCAACCCCTTGTCAGATAAATGATTTGCAAGTATTTTCTCCCAGTTGGTGGGTATTCATTTTGTTCATGGTTTCCTTTGCTTTGCAGAAGCTTTTTATTCTGATATAGTCCTAATTGTTAACTTTTTCTTTTGTTTCCCTTGCCCGAGTAGACATGGCATTTGAAAAGATGCTGCTAAGACCAATGTCATATAGTGTACTGCCTATATTTTCTTCTAGTAGTTTTATGGTTTCAGGATTTTCATTCAAGTCTTTAATCCATTTTGAGTTAATTTTTGTGTATGGTGCAAGATAATGGTCTACTTTCGTTCTTTTGCACGTGGCTATCCAGTTTTCTCAACATTATTTATTGAAGAGACTTTCCTTTCTCCGTTGTATGTTCTTGGCTCCTTTGTCAAAGATTAACTGCCCATAGATGTGTGGTTTTATTTCTGGGCTGTCAATTCTTCTCCATTGATCTGTGTGTCTGTTTTTGTGCCAGTGTGTCAACTTCAGATCACATATGGACACTAACCTTGTGGTTCCCTGTCATCTCATGTCTGTGTCCTCCCACCCAAGGTAACATTCTGACTCCCTTGTTAATCTTTCCGTTGCTAACATTTAATAAAGTTTGAGTACATACATATGCCGTCCTAATTATTTTTATTTTAGTGATTTTTACTTTATTAAAAGGTATCACATGCAGAATTGTATATAATATATGTAAACACTCCCGCATCAAGGAGGTGGAGCTTAACTCCCCACCTCTTAAGTGGGAGCTATACTTAGTGACTTGCTTCCAAAGTGTACAGCACGGAAAGGGAGAAAAAGTAACTCTAAGAGGAGAAACTTGATAAACAGTACCTCAGCCAGGTGATCGAGGTTAACATCGTCAGGGACAAGTAATGCTGATAGTATGTAGCCTTGATATGATGTGTTGAGAATGACACTTCAGCTCTATGATCTTCCTTCCAAAAACTCATAACCCCGGTCTAGCCATGAGCAAAACATCAGACAAACCTCAACTGAGAGGCATTCTACAAAACAACTGACCAGTACTCCTCACAACCATCGATGTTATCACACACAAGGACAGTCTGAGAAGCTGTCACAGTCCAGAGTAGGACAAAGAGGCACAAAAATAAAATATAATATGTCATCCTGGAAGAGTTCCTGGAAAAGAAAAGGAACATTAAGAACAAACTAATGAAATCTGAATAGAGCATGAGCCTTAGTTAAGAAAAAAAAAAAAAACCTATACTGCATGTAGTGTTTCCAGAGATACTTTTCCCCCTTAATATATTATCGATTAGATTCCCTCTTATTGTGAGTATATCTGTAATTTATTTGTTGTGTAGTATTCTATTGTATGAATACACCATTTTTCACTGCTCAACAATCTTATTGATGAGCATTTTATTTATTTCTGGAATTTTTATGAGGATAACTTTTCCCAAATTATCTTCACATATTTACAGACCAAATGCAAAGTAAAAAAGAGCCCATAGACCACCTGTAGATTCAATCTTATTTTTTCATTATCACCCCCAAAAGCCTTTTTTGTACATTTTATAAACACTACCATGAAATTTTTTTTGCAGTGTTTTTTTTTTCCCCCCCCAAAACCCCAGTAGATAGTTGTATGTCATAGCTGCACATCATTCTAGTTGCTGTATGTGGGACACTGCCTCAGCATGGCCGGAGAAGCGGTGCATCGGTGTGCTCCCAGGATTCGAACCCGGGCCACCAGCAGCAGAGCGCATGCACTTAAACTGCTAAGCCACAGGGCCGGCCCCTACCATGAAATTTTAATACCACATACTGTATAACTATTTGTGTGCTGTGGTATATACATGTATAAACGAAAAGAATAGGACGCACAAGATTATACAATAAAAAATAAGATTTTCCATCACAGGCAAGAAACAACCTTTGCTTCCTTAGGGGAAATATCACTCCTGTTGAGAATGCATGCTGTGGACCAAATGCTCTCTAGCATTCGCACGGTCAGACATTTTCATTTCTTTCCAACTGAACGGGTATAAAATGAAATTCTATTATAATCTTTTTTTCTACTGTAACTCGTACACTTAAAGCAAAATAGACCAAAGCTATATTTATTCTCTGAAAATTTTTTCCTTTGAAATTTTTCTTTGTGCTGAAGGTTTCAGAGAATTTTATTAATTTGGTTCATGTGTTTACATTAAAATCATGAAGAAAATCTTGTTTTCCACACAGCAGCATGCTTGTGTGTATTTTTTTTTTTGCCCTTGCTTTATTGAGATATAATTGACATAAAACATTGTGCATGTTTAAAGTGTACAACGTAATGATTTAATACATGTATATATTGTGAAACTTTTACCACAATAGAGTTAATTAATACACCCATCATCTCACATAACTGCTTTTTTTTGGATAATGAGACTATTTAAGATGTACTCTCCTAGCAACTTTCAAGTATACAATACAGTATTATTAATTATAGTCACCATGCTGTATATTAGATCCCCATAACTTATTCATCTTATACTGGAAATTTTTACCCTTTGACCAACATCTCCCCATTTCCACCACTCCCTAGCCCCTGGTAACTACCATTCTACTCTTTGTTTCTTTAAAAACAAAAAATCCAATATAAGTGAGATAACACAGTATTTATATTTCTCTGTCTGACCTATTTCACTTAGCATACTGCCTTCAAGATCCATCCATGTTGTCACAAATGGAAGATTTTCCTTCTTTTTGTGGCTAATAATATTCCATAGTACATATACATATATATACCACATTTCCTTTTTCCGTTCTTCTGTCAATGGACACATATTGTTTTCATGTCTTCACTACTGTGAATAATGCTGTAGTGAACACTGATTAGCATTTTATTTGTTTCTGGAATTTTTATTTTGTTAGCTGTGCTGTTATGAACATTCTTACATATCTTCTTCAGTACATGTGTAAGATCACCTCTCTTGGGTGTCTATTCAGGAACAGAGTTTCTATTCTATTTCTATTTCTATTCTCTCAATAGAATTGAGGTGAGGCTATCTCTCCAAGATAGTGATTGCGTTTCCTTTGGATATATACCCAGAAGTGGCATTACTGCATCATCTAGTAAGTCTATTTTTAATTTTTTAAGAAAGCTCCATACTGTATTCTATAATGACTGTACCAATTTACATTCCCACCAACAGCACACAAGGCTTCTCTTTTCTCCACATTCTCGCCAACACTTACGTCTTGTATTTTTGATAATAGCCATTCTAACAGGTATGAAGTGAACTCCTTGTGGTTTTGATGTGCATTTCCCTGATGATTAGTGACGTTGAACACCTTTTCACATACCTGTTAGCCATTACTTATGTTTTCTTTGGAAAAATGTCTATTCATGTCATCTGCCCATTTTTTTTTTTTTTTTTTTTTTTTTTACATTTTTATTGATATTTTAATGGTTTCTAACATTGTGAGATTTTGGGTTGTACATTTTTGTTTGTCCTTCACCCCATATATGACTCCCTTCACCCCTTGTGCCCACCCCCCACCCCCACTTCCCGGGTAACCACAGTCCAGTTTTCTCTGTCCATGTGTTGGTTTATATTCCACATATGAGTGAGATCATACAGTGTTTGTCTTTCTCTTTCTGGCTTATTTCACTTAACATAATACGCTCCAGGCCCATCCATGTTGTTGCAAATGGGACGATTTTGTCTTTTTTTACGGCTGAGTAGTATTCCATTGTATATATATACCACATTTTCTTAATCCAATCGTCAGTCGAGGGACACTTAGGTTGCTTCCACTTCTTGGCTATGGTGAATAATGCTGCAATGAACATAGGGGTGCATAAGCCTCTTTGGATTGTTGATTTCAGGTGCGTTGGATAGATTCCCAGTAGTGGGATGGCTGGATCATAGGGCATCTCTATTTTTAATTCTTTGAGGAATCTCCATACCGTTTTCCATAGAGGCTGCACCAATTTGCATTCCCACCAGCTGTGTATGAGGGTTCCTGTTTCTCCACATCCTCTCCAACATTTGTTGTTTTTTGTCTTGGTGATTATAGCCATTCTAACGGGCGTGAGGTGGTATCTTAGTGTTGTTTTGATTTGCATTTCCCTGATGATTAGTGATGTTGAGCATCTTTTCATGTGCCTATTGGCCATCTGTATATCTTCCTTGGAGAAGTGTCTGTTCATTTCCTCTGCCCATTTTTTGATCGGGTTGTTTGTTTTTTTGTTGTTCAATTGTGTGAGTTCTTTATATATTATGGAGATCAACCCCTTGTCAGATGTATGTTTTGCAAATATTCTCTCCCAGCTGGTTGGTTGTTTGTTCATCTTGATTCTGATTTCATTTGTCTTATAAAAGCTCTTTAGTCTGATAAAGTCCCACTTGTTTATTTTTTCTTTAGTTTCCCTAGTCTGGGTAGGCATGTCATCCGAAAAGATTCCTTTAAACCCAATGTCAAATAGTGTGTTGCCTATATTTTCTTCTATGAGTTTTATAGTTTCAGGTCTCACCTTCAGGTCTTTGATCCATTTTGAGTTAATTTTTGTGTATGGCGATAGCACATGGTCCACTTTCATTCTTTTGCATGTGGATGTCCAGTTTTCCCAACACCATTTATTGAAGAGACTTTCCTTTCTCCATTGCGTGTCCTTAGCACCTTTGTCGAAAATTAGCTGTCCGTATATGTGTGGTTTTATTTCTGGGCTTTCAATTCTGTTCCATTGATCTGTGTGTCTGTTTTTGTACCAGTACCATGCTGTTTTGATTACTATTGCTTTGTAGTATGTTTTGAAGTCAGGAATTGTGATGCCTCCTGCTTTGTTCTTTTTCTTTAGGATTTCTTTAGCTATTCGGGGTCTTTTGTTGCCCCATATAAATTTTAGTATTCTTTTTTCTATTTCTGTGAAGAATGTCATTGGGATTCTGATTGGGATTGCATTGAATCTGTAGATTGCTTTAGGTAATATAGACATTTTAACTATGTTTATTCTTCCAATCCACGTGCATGGGATATCTTTCCATTTCTTTATGTCATTGTTGATTTCCCTCAATAATGTCTTGTAGTTCTCATTGTATAGGTCCTTCACCTCCTTGGTAAGATTTATTCCTAGGTATTTTATTCTTTTTGATGCAATTGTAAATGGTATTATCTTTTTGAGCTCTCTTTCTGTTAGTTCATTATTAGCATATAGAAATGCAACTGATTTTTGTAGATTGATTTTGTACCCTGCAACTTTGCTGTAGTTGTTGATTGTTTCTAACAGTTTTCCAACAGATTCTTTAGGGTTTTCTATATATACAATCATGTCATCTGCAAATAGTGAGAGTTTCACTTCTTCGTTACCTATTTGGATTCCTTTTATTCCTTTTTCTTGCCTAATTGCTCTGGCCAAAACCTCCAGTACTATGTTGAACAGGAGTGGTGAGAGTGGGCAGCCCTGCCTCGTTCCTGTTCTCAGAGGAATGGCTTTCAGTCTTTCCCCGTTGAGTATGATGTTAGCTGTGGGTTTGTCATATATGGCCTTTATTATGTTGAGGTACTTTCCTTCTATTCCCAATTTATTGAGAGTTTTTATCATAAATGGATGTTGTATCTTGTCAAATGCCTTCTCTGCGTCTATTGAGATGATCATGTGGTTTTTATTCTTTGTTTTGTTGATGTGATGTATCACGTTGATTGATTTGCGGATGTTGAACCATCCCTGCGTCTCTGGTATAAATCCCACTTGATCATGGTGTATGATCTTTTTAATATATTGTTGTATTCGGTTTGCCAATATTTTGTTGAGGATTTTTGCATCAATGTTCATCAGCGATATTGGCCTGTAATTTTCTTTCTTTGTATTGTCTTTGTCTGGTTTCGGTATCAGGGTGATGTTGGCCTCGTAGAATGATTCAGGAAGTGTTCCATCTTCCTCTATTTTTTGGAATAGTTTGAGGAGGATGGGTATTAAATCTTCTTTGAATGTTTGGTAAAATTCACTGGAGAAGCCATCTGGTCCTGGACTTTTATTTTTTGGGAGGTTTTTGATTACTATTTCAATCTCTTTACTTGTGATTGGTCTATTCAGATTCTCCATTTCTTCTTGGTTCAATTTTGGGAGGTTGTATAAGTCTAAGAATTTATCCATTTCTTCTAGATTGTCCGATTTGTTGGCATATAATTTCTCATAGTATTCTCTTATAATCCTCTGTATTTCCATGGTATCCGTTGTAATTTCTCCTCTTTCATTTCTAATTTTATTTACTTGAGCCTTTTCTCTTTTTTTCTTAGTTAGCCTGGCTAAGGGTTTGTCTATTTTGTTTATCTTCTCGAAGAACCAACTCTTTGTTTCATTAATCCTTTCTACTGTTTTTTTGGTCTCAATATCATTTATTTCTGCTCTGATTTTTATTATTTCTCTCCTTCTGCTGGCTTTGGGCTTTGTTTGTTCTTCTTTTTCTAGTTCTGTTAGGTGTAATTTAAGGTTGCCTATTAGGGCTTTTTCTTGTTTGTTAAGGTGGGCTTGTATCGCTATGAGTTTCCCTCTCAGGACCGCTTTTGCTGCATCCCATATGGTTTGATATGGCATGTTATCATTTTCGTTTGTTTCCAGATAGTTTTTGATTTCTCCTTTAATTTCATCAATGATCCATTGGTTGTTCAGTAGCATGTTGTTTAATCTCCACATTTTTGTCACTTTCCCAGTTTTTTTTTCCTGGTTCATTTCCAGTTTCATAGCCTTATGGTCTGAAAAGATGCTTGTTATGATTTCAATCCTCTTAAATTTATTGAGGCTTGCTTTGTTTCCCAACATATGGTCTATCCTAGAGAATGTTCCATGCGCGCTTGAGAAGAATGTGTAGTCAGCTGTTTTTGGGTGGAGTGCTCTGTATATGTCTACTAGGTCCATCTCGTCCAGTTTTTCATTTAAGTCTAATATTTCTTTATTAACTTTTTGTCTGGATGATCTATCCATTGCTGTAAGTGGGGTGTTAAGATCCCCTACTATTATTGTGTTGTTGTTGATTTCTCCTTTTAGGTTTGTTAATAGTTGTTTTATGTACATTGGTGCTCCTATGTTGGGTGCATATATATTTATAAGTGATATGTCTTCTTGATGGAGTGTCCCTTTTATCATTATATATTTCCCTTCTTTGTCTTTCTTAACCTGTTTTATCTTGAAGTCTACTTTGTCTGATATGAGTATGGCAACACCTGCTTTCTTTTGTTTGCCATTAGCTTGGAGTATTGTCTTCCATCCTTTCACTCTGAGCCTGTGCTTGTCTTTAGTGCTAAGATGTGTTTCCTGAAGGCAGCATATTGTTGGGTCTTGCTTTTTAATCCATCCTGCCACTCTGTATCTTTTGATTGGAGAGTTCAATCCATTTACATTTAGGGTAATTATTGAAATATGAGGGTTGAATGTTGCTGTTTTGTCACTTATTTTCTGGTTCTTTTGCATTTCCTTTGTTTCTTGTCCCATTTGTTTTGGACTGCCAATTCAGTTTGGTTGTTCTGTCTTATGATTCTTCTAGTTTTCTCTTTGTTTATCATATGTGGTTTTAATTTGATTATTTGTTTAGTGGTTACCTTGAGGTTTGGGCAAAAAATCTTGTGTATGAGATAGTCCATTATCTGATAGCCTCCTATTTCCTTATACTAAGTCAATTCAGTCACTTTCCTCTTCCCCTTCTAAGTTGCTCTTGTTATACCTTATTCTATCTTGTGTTGTGGCTGTGTGTTTACAGTGATGAGGTTAAATTTATTTTTGGTGAATTTCTTCCTTTGATCTTTGAGTTTAGTATTTAAGTGGTTGCTAACCTATTCCGGTAAAGATCTACTATTTCTCTGATTTTGTCTGCCTACTTTTCTCCTTACTCCAAGCTTTGTGTTCCCTTTCTCTTCTTGTTTTCGGGCCTGAGGGCCTTCTTGAGTATTTCTTGTAGTGGCGGTCTCGTGGCCATGAACTCCCTTAGCTTTTGTTTATCTGGGAGAGTTACTATTTCTCCATCATATTTGAAGGATATTTTTGCTGGATAGAGTATTCTTGGCTGAAAGTTTTTGTCTTTTAGTATTTTGAATATATCATTCCAGTCTCTTCTAGCCTGAAAAGTTTCTGTTGAGAAATCCGCTGAGAGCCTGATGGGAGTTCCTTTGTACGTTATTTTTTGTTTTTGTCTAGCTGCCCTTAATATTGTTTCTTTGTCGTTGACCCTGGCTAGCCTTACCACTAGGTGTCGTGGTGAAGGCCTTTGTCTGTTAATATATATAGGAGTCCTGTTGGCTTCGCTTACTGGTATTTCCTGCTCCTTCCCCAGATTTGGGAAATTTTCAGCTATTATTTCCTTGAATAGGCTCTCTGTTCCTCTTTCCCTCTCCTCTCCCTCAGGAATACCTATAATTCTTATGTTACATTTTCTAATAGAGTCCGATATTTCTCGGAGTCTTTCTTCATTTCTTTTTAGTCTTAGTTCTCTCTCTTCTTCCATCTGGAGTATATCTGTATTCCTATCCTCTAAAGTACTAATTCTTTCCTCCATATTGTCAGCTCTGTTCTTTAAAGATTCCAGATTCTCCTTTATCTCCTCCATTGTGTTCTTCATCTCCATCAGCCCTGATAGGTTTTTCTTTATGATTTCAATCTCTTTTGTGAAGAAACTCCTAATCTCATTGAATTGTTTGTCTGTGTTGTCTCGTATTTCGTTGAGTGTTTTTATGATAGCTATTTTGAAATCTCTGTCATTTAGTTTATGGATTTCTGTGTCTTCGGGGTTGATTTCTGGTTGCTTGTCATTTTGTTTCTGGTCTGGTGATTTCATATATTTTTGCATTGTGGTTCCTGTGTTGGTTTTGGTTTTCCTCATCCTGGAAGTCTCTGGTTGCACTTTCCACCTGCCGCCACTGTGTGGTGGTGAAGGGCTGTGTAGTCTAAGCCCCCTGCGCTCTGCCCCAGTTTTTCTGCTGCGATCCGCAGTTTTGTTTTGTTTTGTTTTGTTTCTTTTCCCCACTGCGATCCACGGGTCCAGTCCAATTTATTCAGGTCTGCCTCGGACCGCTAGATCTGGTCGAGCTGCAGACTCCGGGTTGTGGGGAGGGGGGAGCTCTCTCTTTTGCCCTCTGGGTCCCTGACGTGGGAGGCTTCTCGTTTGCCCCTCTTTATCCGCTCTCTGGGTTGCTCAGATGTTGATGGTAGCCCTGTGGCTCCTCTGAGCCCTCTGTGCGGGAGTTTCCCACTGGTTGAGAGCGCCCGAAGAGCTGCAGTTTCCCGCCGAGGGCCGCCCCTCCCCCCTCTCTGGGAGCCGCGCGGACCGGATCGCTGATCTGATGGGGAGGGAGCGGAGTTCTCCTTACCTCTCCCCACTTCCTCCGGGGGCCCAGCACGTTCCGCTCTCAGATGTGCGGCAGTGTGGATCCCTCCGCTCCAGCTTTTGACTGTCTGGGATTCCGTTGTTTGTCTGTGGCTGTTACTTTTGTTGTATTTTGTGGGGGAAGAATTCACGGGAAAGCTCACTCCGCCATGATGCTGACGTCACTCTCCATCTGCCCATTTTTAACCAGATGATTTGTTCTTTTTGCTATTGATTTATGTGAGTTCCCTACATATTTTAGATATTAACCTCTTAGCTGATAAAAAAAAATTTTCTCCCATTCCATAGGTTGCTTATTCATCTTGTTGATTGCTTCTTTGCTGTGCAGAAGATTTTTATTTTGATATATTCTCACTTTTTTATTTTCGCTTTTGTTGCTTGTGCTTTTGGTGTCATATCTAACAAATCATCGCCAAGATTGATGTCAAGGAGTTTTCCCCTATGTTTTCTTCTAGGAGTTTACAGTTTCAGGTCTTATATTTAAATCTTTAATCCATTTTGAATTGATTTTTGTGAAGGGTGTAAGATAGGGGTCCAGTTTCATTCTTTTGCATGTAAATATCCAGTTTTTCCCATCATGATTTATTGAAAAAAACTATCCTTTGCCCATTAAGTATTCTTGGCTCCTTTTTCAAATATTAGTTGACCAGATATGCATGGGTTTATTTCTGGGCTCTCTACTCTGTTCTGTTGGTCTATGTGTCTGTTTTTATGCCAGTACCCTACTGTTCTGATTACTATAGCTTTGTAGTATAGTTTGAAATCAGGAAGTATGATGCCTCCAGCTTTGTTCTTCCTCAAGATTGCCTTGACTATTTCAGGTCTTTTGTGGTTCCATACAAATTTTAGGATTGCTTTTTCTATTTCTGTGAAAAATACCATTGGAATTTTGACACGATTTACATTTAAATTACTTTTATTACCATTTTGCACTTGCTAGACTTCTAATAGAATGCTTAACTGCATTTGGGAATAATGAGCACTTTGTCTTTTTCCTAATTTTAAAGAAAATACTTCTAACATTTTCTCATTTAGAATGTGTCTTCATTCAGTTTGTATAGATATAATTTAACAGGTTAACGAAGTTTAGTTATTTTTCTAATTTTACTAAGTTTTTTAAATCATAAAATCATGTTACAGTGTATCAAATATTCCTTTTACATCTTTTGAGATAATATTTTTAAAATATTTTCATCAGTTAACATGGCAAATGTGATTCTGCATTGTCTAGTGTTAAAACTGTCAATGCCTCCCTGGTATAACCACAGCTTAGCCACAGTGATTACCCTTTATTATATATAATACATTATAGGATTCAATTTGATAATATGTAAGAGAATAGGCATGTTTTGCTTAAATTATGGAATATTTACAAAAAATGTAATAGCTCATCAAGCAAACATTGTAACTACATAAAATCTGCCAAAAAGTTTTTGTGTGTGTGTGTGTGAGGAAGATCAGCCCTGAGCTAACATCTACACCCAGCATGGCTTTATGAGCATTGTGTAGGTCCATGCCTGGAATCCGAACCCTTGAACCCTGGGCCACCGAAGCAGAGTGCACACTTAAACAGTATATCACCAGGCTGGCCACCAAAAAGATTTTTTGAGTTTAAATTCTCTGAACTTAAAATAATAAAACTAGAGAGGGAGAAAGTCAAGATGGCAGTGTAGGCAGACTCTAAACTCACCTCCTCCGTGGACACAGCCAATTTACAACTACTCGTGGAAAAATTACCCCTGAGACAGAACTGAAAACTTGATAAGAGGAACTCCTGCAACAACGGACAATCCTAACTGAGGTAGAAGAGGCAGAGACTCCCTTCTGGAGAGGAAAAACGCTGCCGTCACAAGCCGCCAGCTTCACGGCTGCCCAGGAGTAGCCCAAAGGTACGCGCCGTCCCTGGAGGAGCGGGGCCCTGAGCCGGGAACGCCCTGCTGTGGGCATTTTGTGGACCCAGCACAATTGAGACGAGTGGCATAATATCTGACTTTGCCTGCTACTAAAACATTGGGGAGTACCCCCAGACAAGCTGGTTCACAAAGAAAGTAAAACTGGCTCTTAAAGGGCCCATGTGCAAACTCACCCGTTTCAGAAAGCAACCTAAAATCACCAGAAAGAAAGGTGCACAGTGCTTTGGTGAAAAGAGACTCACCTAATAGGCCCTGTGTGCATCTCCATGAGAGGTGAGAACTCTCCAAGGACTGGGACAGTGGCAGCAGCCATTGTTGTGGCCTGGTGTGGGCGAGCTGACACAGACGCCATTGGAGTTCTCCCTGAGGCCTGCTAGCCCAGGGTCTGCCCCACCTGCTAGAGCACCCATTTAATCCAGCTCAGCCAGGGAGGGCAGCCCACCCTAGCGACTGGCCCCACCCAACAACAAGCCCTCAGGCAACTCGTGGGCCTGCATACATTGGTGAC
Source organism: Diceros bicornis minor (assembly GCF_020826845.1). Classification (NCBI taxonomy): domain Eukaryota; kingdom Metazoa; phylum Chordata; class Mammalia; order Perissodactyla; family Rhinocerotidae; genus Diceros; species Diceros bicornis. Next base: position 15,304,772 of record NC_080756.1, read on the forward strand.
TGGATTCTCTGCAGCCTGGCAACTGAGCTGGCTTAAGCGGGGCAGGGCATGCACAAGGAGCGGGTGGAGAGTGTGGGGCAGTGATGGAGTGTGTGGGGCTCCTGCCGTGGAGAGAATGGGTCCGCTTCGGGAGGTTGGGGTGCACACACCGGGCAAGACTGTGTTGACTGTGTGTGTGGACCTGTGCGCGGCAGGGCTTGTCAGCTGCAGAAGACTTGTGCTTCTCAAAGACCCATATAGGGGGTTTGCTCCACCTTCCAAAGCCTGAAGCAATTGGGTGCTCCTGTGCCTGAGGCCAGCCCCACACAGCTACAATCCTCAGAGAACTGACAAGAGACCTAAAGGCTGGAGGCTTACAGCAATTGTAAGGCCCTGAGCCTAACAACCTGCCACACCGGGGGCCTACTCACTTAAAAGAAATACTGCAATACAAATGTGGTATTAGAACTTGCAGCCAACTGTGCTGGGGCTCCCCACACTTGATAAAGAGACTGAAGGGCCCACAACAACTACAAGCAGCTGAGCATTACAACAGCTGGCCTGGAGCATAACTCGGCCTCCCTGGGCACCTACAAGGAGAGCAAACAGGCCACAACAGGACACACGTAGCCCACATAGGGGTCACCCCTGGAACATTGAGAACTGAGGGAAGCACACTGGAAGCCTCCTAAGGCATCACTTACATAAGTCACCTATCCAAGAGCAGGAGACGTAGCTGACCTACCTAATACGTAGACACAAGCACAGGGAAAGAGGCAAAATGAGGAGGCAAAGGAATACATTCCAAGTAAGGGAACAGGACAAAACCCCAGAAAAGGAACTAAGTGAAACAGAAATGAGCAACCTACCCGACAGAGAGTTCAAACTAAGAGTGTTAAGGATGCTCACTGATCTGGGGAGAAGAATAGATGAACTCAGTGAGAATGTCAACAAATAAAGGGAAGATATAAAAAAGAACCAATCAGAAATGAAGAATACAATACTGCAAATGAAAAATTCACTAAAGGGACTCAAAAACAGAGTAGAGGATACAGAAGAACGGATCTGTGAACTGGACAAAGACTAGAAGAAATTACCCAAGGTGAACAGGTAAAAGAGAAAAGAATTAAAAAGAGTGAGGACAGTCTAAGGGACCTCTGGGACAACATCAAGCACAATAACATCCTTGTTATAGGTGTCCTGGAAGGAGAAGAGTGAGACAAAGGGGCAGAGAATCTAGTTCAAGAAATAATAGATGAAAACTTCCCTAACCTAAGGAAGGAAACAGACATCCAGGTACAGGAAGCACAGAGAGCCCCAAAGAAGATAAACCCAAAGAGGCCCACACCAAGACACATCATAATCAAAATGTCCAGAATTAAAGATAAAGAGAGAATCCTAAAAGCCGCAAGAGAAAGTCAAGTTACATACAAAGGAAACCCCATAAGGCTATCAGCTGACTTCTCAGAAGAAACCTTACAGGTTAGAAGAGAATGGCATGATATATATAAAGTGCTAAAAGGAAAAAACTTACAGCCAAGAATACTCTACCCAGCAAGGTTATCATTCAAAATGGAGGGAGAGATCAAAAATTTCCCAGACAAGCAAAAATTAAAGGAGTTTGTCACCAAGAAACCAGTGCTACAAGAAATGTTAAAGGGACTGATTTAAGGGGAAAAGAGAAGACCACAAGTAGGAAAACTTATCTATTTCCATGATAAGAGGGTAATGCATACAAATGCACCAAAAAGAGGTTAGATGTGATATCAAAAACATAAAATAAGGGAGGAGGGGAGTTAAAGAGTAGAGCTTTCAGACAGGGGTCAAACTAAAGAGACCATCAATTCTCTATAGAAGAAGAAAGGAACAGAGAAGGACTACTAAAACACTGAGAAAAAAAAGTTAAAAAATGGCAGTAAGTACATACTTGTCAATAGCTATTTTACACATCAATGGACTAAATGCTCCAATTAAAAGGCATAGTGTGGCTGATTGGATAAAAAAAACAAGACCCATATGTATGCTGCATACAAGAGACACATTTCAGACCTAAAGACACTCACAAACTGAAAGTGAAGGGATGGAAAAAGATACTTCATGCAAAAGGCAATGAAAAGAAAGCTGGGGTAGCTGTACTCATATCAGACAAAATAGACTTTAAAACAAAAACTGTAAAAAGAGACAAAGAAGGGCATTACATAATGATCAAGGGAACAATCCAACAAGACGATATAACACTTGTAAATATCTACGCACCCAATGTAGGTGCACCTAAATATATAAGCAATTACTAACAGACATAAAAAGAGAAATAGACAGTAACACAATAATAGTAGGGGACTTTAACACTCCACTTACACCAACGGATAGATCATCCAAACAGAAGATCAATAAGGAAACATTGGCCTTAAATGATACACTAGAACAGATGGACCTAGTAGATATATACAGAGCGTTCCATCCAAAAACCAAACAATACACGTTCTTTTCAAATTCACATGGAATTTTCTCCAGGATTGACCACATATGAGGCCACAAAACAAGTCTCCATAAATTTAAGAAGATTGAAATAATACCAAGCATCTTTTCTGACCGCAATGGTATGAAACTAGAAATCAACTATAGGAAGAAAATCAGAAAAGCCAGAAATACGTGGAGATAAAACAAAATGCTACTGAACAACGACTGGGTCAACAAAGAAATCAAATAAGAAATCAAAAAATACCTGGAGACAAATGAAAATTAAAATACAACATGCCAGAATTTATGGGATACAGCAAAAACGTTTCTAAGAGGGAAGTTTATAGCGATACAGGCCTATCTCAACAAACAAGAAAAATCTCAAATAAACAATCTAACAATGCACCTAAGGGAACTGGAAAAAGAAGAACAAACAAAGCCCAAAATCATTAGAAGAAAGGAAATAATAAAAATCAGAGCAGAAATAAATGAAATAGAGACCAGAAAAAAAGATAGAAAAAATTAATAAAACGAAGAGCTGTTTCTTTGAAAAGATCAACAAAATTGACAAACCTTTAGCTAGACTCACCAAGAAAAAAATAGAGAAGGCACAAATAAGTAAAATCAGAAATGAAAGAAGAGAAATTACAACAGACACCTCAGAAATACAAAAGATTATAAGAGAATACTATGAAAAGCTACATGCCAACCAATTCGACAATCTGGAAGAAATGGATAAATTCTTAGAATCATACAACCTTCCAAAACTGGATCAAGAAGAAGTAGAGAATTTGAATAGACCAATCACCAGTAAGGAGACTGAAACAGTAATCAAAAATCTCCCCAAAAATAAAAGTCCAGGACCAGATGGCTTCCCTGGTGAATTCTACCAAACATTCAAAGAAGACTTAACACCTATCCTTCTCAAACTCTTCCAAAAATTGGAGGAGAGGTGGAAGCTCCCTAACTCGTTCTATGAAGCCAACATTACCCTGATACCAAAACCAGACAAGGACAATACAAAAAAAGACAACTACAGGCCAATATCACTGATGAACATCGATGCAAAAATCCTCAACAAAATACTAGCAAATCGCGTACAACAATACGTTAAAAAGATTATACACCATAATCAAGTGGGATTTATTCCAGGGACGCAGGGATGGTTTAACATTCACAAATCAATCAACGTGATACACCACATTAATAAAATGAAGAATAAAAATCACATGATCATCTCAATAGTTGCAGAGAAAGCATTTGACAAGATACAGCAACCATTTATGATAAAAACTCTGAATAAAATGGGTATAGAAGGAAAGCACCTCAACATAATAAAGACCATATATGAGAAACCCACAGCTAATATCATCCTCAATGGTGAAAAACTGAAAGCCATCCCTCTAAGAACAGGAACCAGACAAGGATGCCAACTGTCACCACTCCTATTTAACATAGTACTGGAAGTCCTAGCCAGAGCAATCAGGCAAGAGAAAGAAATAAAAGGGATCCAAATTGGAAAGGAAAAAGTGAAACTGTCACTATTTGCAGATGACATGATTTTATATATAGAAAACTGTAAAGAATCCACCAGAAAACTTTTAGAGGTAATAAACGAATATGGTAAAGTTGCAGGATACAAAATCAACATACAAAAATCAGTTGCATTTCTATACACTAACAACGAAGTAGCAGAAAGAGAAATCAAGAATACCATCCCATTTACAATTGCAGCAAAAAGAATAAAATACCTAGGAATAAACTTAACCAAAGAGATGAAAGAGCTGTACACAGAAAACTATAAAACATTTCTGAAAGAAATTGAAGAAGACCAAAGAAATGGAAAGATATTCCGTGCCCTTGGGTTAGAAGAATTAACATAGTTAAGATGTCCATACTTCCTAAAGCCATCTATAGATTCAATGCAATCCCTATCAAAGTTCCAACAACATTTTTCACAGAAATAGAACAAAGAATCCTAAAATTTATATGGAACAACAAAAGATCCTGAATAGGTAAAGGAATCCTGAGAAAAAAGAACAAAGCTGGAGGTATCACACTCTCTGATTTTAAAATATACTACAAAGCTATAGTAACCAAAACAGCATGGTACTGGCACAAAAACAGACCCACAGATCAATGGAATAGAATCGAAAGCCCAGAAATAAACCCACACCTCTGTGGATAGCTAATCTTTGACAAAGGAGCCAAGAACATACAATGGAGAAAAGAAAGTCTCTTCAACAAATGGTGTTGGGAAAACTGGATAGCCACATGCAAAAAAATGAAAGTAGACCCTTACTTTACACCATACACAAAAATTAACTCCAAATGGATTAAAGACTTGAATGTAAGACCAGAAACTGTGAAACTTCTAGAAGAAAACATAGGCAGTACGCTCTTCGACATCAGTCTTAGCAACATATTTTCAAGCACCATGTATGACCGGGCAAGTGAAACAATACAAAAAAATAAACAAATGGGTCTACATCAAACTAAAAACCTTCTGCATAGCAAAGGAAACCATCAACAAAAATGAAAAGACAACTTAACAATTGGGAGAAGATATTTGCAAACCATACATCTAATAAGGGCTTAATCTCCAAAATATATAAAGAACTCATGCATCTCAACAATAAATAAACTACCAACCCAATTAAAAAATGGGCAAAAGACCTGAACAGACATTTCTCCAAAGAAGATATACAGATGGCCAACAGACACACGAAAAGATGTTCAAAATCATTAACTATCAGGGAAATGCAAATCAAAACTACAATGAGATATCACCTCATGCCCGTCAGAATGGCTATAATCAACAAGACAGGAAACAACATGTGTTGGAGAGGATGTGGAGAGAAGGGAACTCTCATACACTGCTGGTGGGAGTGCAAACTGGTGCAGCCACTATGGAAAACAGTATGGAGATTCCTCAAAAAATCAAGGATAGAACTACCATATGATCCAGCTATTCCACTGCTGGGTATTTATCCAAAGAACATGAAAACACCAATGCATAAAGATACATGCACCCCTGTGTTTATTGCAGCGTTATTCACAATAGCCAAGACTTGGAAGCAACCTAAGTGCCCATCAAGGGACGAATGGATAAAGAAGTTGTGGTATATATACACAATGGAATACTACTCAGCCGTAAGAAACGATGAAATCCAGCCATTTGTGACAACATGGATGGACTTTGAGGGTATTATGCAAAGTGAAATAAGTCAGAGGGAGAAGATCAAATACTGTATGATTTCCTTCATTAAGTAGTGGATAATAACAACAATAAACAAACACATAGAAACAGAGATTGGATTGGTGGTTACCAGAGGGGAAGGGGTGGGGAGGAGGGCAAAAGGGATAATTTGGCACATGTGAGTGGTGATGGGTTGTAGTTAGTATTTGGGTGGTGAACATGATGTAATCTATGCAGAAATAGAAGTATAATGATGTACACCTGAAACTTATACAATGTTATAAACCAATGTTACTGTAATAAACAAAAAATTTAAAAAAAGATAATAAAACTAGAATTCAACAATAAAAAGATATTGTCTAAGTAAATCTATATTGAAATAAAAAATCTCATCTAAAAAATCCTTGGATGAAAGAGACCATTAAAAGTGAAAAGAATAATTTATATAATAATGAAAGCAAAAGCAAATTACATTGAAAACTATGCAACAGTTTTCAATATAATTAAAGAAAAAACAGAAAATAAACTAACCAAGCACTCAACATATGAATTCAGAAACAAAACGTTAACAAAATCAGAAGATCTTAGGAAATAAATTAAAATAATTATGTAGATATGTAAACATATATGCAGATATCATATTAGTGAATATAATGTGTGTATTTACATATTGATTCAGTAGTACTGTATTTATGAGTTGCAATTTTCAGCACATATAAGCAAAACAAAACCAGAACAGCAAACCCATGTAACACCTAGAATTCACATCATACGCTAATATGGAACTCAAAATTCTAATGGCATGAAATCAAACACTTGGCAAATTTAGTTAAGTAACAAAAATAGGAAAAAATTCTGGGGATTAAAAATAGAAAGTATACATAACTACAGACATTGAAAGAATTAAATTATTATAAGACATCTTTTATGTCATTCCATGGCAAAAATTTTTCAAATCTAGAGGAAAATAAGGATTTTCAATCAATATATAAGTTGTAAAAATGATCCAAGAACATAAATATAAAGTAATGAGACCAATAAGCATAAGTAATACTGGAAATTTTATCAAACATTTATTACTAAGACCCCCCTGACGAGATAAATTACAGCAACTATGTTACATTTTTTTTTAATTTTTATTTTTTCTTCCTGATGGAATCATTAATGTTTGTATGATTAAGGCTATTATTGGTATAATATTTTGTACCATTCCTTTGTACAATTATTTGGGCAAAACCAATAACTTATGTTACTATAGCACTTCCAATACTCGTTTGCAAAGATTGGACAGTGGCAAACTTGATTATGATTTGGAGAAAACAAAGAACATAGAACATTAAATAGGCTCTCTCTTTCTTCCTTCTCCAGATATATAAATGAATATACAGATATTCATATATATTTGCAGATATTATATTATATTAATACATTTAATGTGTGTATTAATTTAGTAGTACTGTATTTATGACTTGCAATTTTGAATACACATAAGCAAAACAAAACATGAACAACAAACCTATGTAATAAATAGATATCATACCATAAAATGATTACGTAGGAATATGAAAAATCTATATTGACTTTAAAATTTATTTTAAAAGAATCTGTTGATGTTAAAAAAAGAGAAAACAGAGCCAGCCCTGATGGCCTCCCAGTTAAAGTTCGGCACTCTCCACTTCAGCAAGCCGGGTTCAGTTCCCAGGTGCAGAACCACACCACTCATCTGTCAGGCAGCAGCTCACATAGAAGACACAGGAGAACTTACAACTATACACAACTATGTACCAGGGCTTTAGGGGGAAAAAGGAAGGAAAAAGGAGGAAAATTGACAACAGATGTTAGCTTAGGGAAAATCTTCCCCTGCAAAAAAAAAAAAGAGAGAGAGAGATAAGGAGAAAGCATATTCACATCGTATACTTTAAAAAAGAGAGAGAGAGAACAAACTTTAATCTTCAAAACTTTTAGATGCCTTTAGTTGAAATTATTCCATAACAAATTATTGAAAATATTGCTTTTGGTCTATTCTATAGTTTTATGGATGGCTGGAGGTCAAGGAAAAGATATTTTTCTCAACAATATCATTTTCACAGCATTTTTCACGTCCCTATTCCTTAGACTATAAATCAGAGGATTCAACATAGGAATGATAAGAGTATAGAACACAGCTATAATCTTGCTTTTCTCTGGTGAGGAGATGGCCCCAGGTTGGGCATACATAAAGAACATAGTTCCGTAGAATAAACTCACCACAGTGATGTGACAGCTGCAGGTGGAGAAGGTCTTACTCCTGCCGTGGGTCGAGGGAATCTTCAGGACGGTGGAGAGGATATAAGCATAGGACACCAGAATGACAGTTGTGGTGGTGGTGATGATGAGAGCGGAGAGAATATACAGTACAATCTCATTCACGGATGTGTCAACACATGAGATCTTGATCAGGGCTGGGACATCACAGAAAAAGTGGTCCAGTCTGTTTTCTCCACAGAAACGCAAACTGAAGGTGAAACCTGTTTGTATCATAGAGTTAATGCATCCACAGATATAGGATGCCATCACCAAACGAACACAAGCCTGCTGAGACATACGTACAGCATAGAGGAAAGGCGAGCAAATGGCTGAGAAGCGATCATATGCCATCACAGCTAGAAGAAAGCCTTCAGTCCCAACACAGAGAGAAAAGAAAAAGAACTGTGCTGCACAGCAATTGTAAGAAATTTTCTTGTCCTTGGATAAGAAAATAGCCAGAGTTTTGGGAGCAGTGACTGTAGAGTAGCAGAGATCTAAATAGGACAAATTTCTGAGAAAGAAATACATAGGTGTGTGAAGTCTGGAGTCTATTTTAATGACAACTAACATGCTGATGTTTCCCACAACAATGACCATGTAGATTAGCAAGAAGAGCGAGAATAAGAGAATCTGTACTTCTGGAGACATTCTGAACCCCAGCAGAATAAACTCAGTCACCTCTGAGTAATTGTTATTCGGCTCACTCTTCATAGCTGAGACCTATCTGAGAAAATGAGTGGATGATCAAGAAGCCTGTGGAAATCCTTGCCAACTTTTGGTTCCTGAAGTTCCCAGTAAGAGAAAAAAAATGCTAATAGAAAATGAGGTTTTCTTGGCAACACATCTGACAGAATGCTTTACATTTGGAAGTACTCAAATACACTACGTATAATTTTTTTTAATATGTATTGTGTCACTCTGCTATGGGAAATGTGGATGAGACAGTGAGGTCATCAGTCGTTTTATAGAGCTCTGGAATCAGATGGACCGAGTCCAAATTTTACCTCTTTCAGTCTAAAAGAACCTAAGAAAACTTCTTACACTTTCAATGCCTTGAAGTCCTCTTCTGTCAAATGGAAGATACTAATACCTGCTTTATACGACTGTTGTGAGGATAACATGAAACTGAGTAAGAAAACCAATATTTACTTTCAGTTAATAGAACATCTTAAAAGCATAATAAATGTTAGTCAAAAAAAATAAGCAAACAAGCACCTAAAAAATATTTTTGCTTTAGGAATGGAAAAATTGGGTGACAATATAAAGCAATTCCTTTTACCACCACAAAATGCAGTTAATCTGGCTGTCTTAAAACATTCTGCTATTTAAAAGACATTAGGAAACATGGGATTACTGCTTCATGAGGGAGAATGAAGCCTCAGTCTTAGAGAAAGTCATCTGAAATGAGAAATCAAACTCTTACCTCCTACACTAACCATACACTGTTCAACCTCCACCGCCTACTTCAGAACAGCAAATCTCTGATTGCCGGCAGGTTTGCTCCCTTGTTGGCAGCCAAACTCCAGCACATCTTTTTCACTTTACTGTCAGACATTTACATCTTAGAGACATGAATTTTTCTGTTTATATAGGAGCATTGTGGTTGAAGTACAAGACTAACCTCTCCAACAAGAAGTGGTTTTTCCTTGCACATGTTGTTAATTAAAGTGAAGACGTTAATGCAAATAAAAAGGGCAAAAAAGATCTGTATTACATAGGTTTTGCTCCATGCTTTTTTAAGTAACTATCAATCTTAATATCAAACACTAAGGCCTGCCCCGTGGCTTAGCAGTTAAGTGCGTGCGCTCCGCTGCTGGCGGCCAGGGTTCGGATCCCGGGCGCACACCGACGCACCGCTTCTCCGGCCATGTTGAGGCCACGTCCCACATACAGCAACTAGAAGGATGTGCAGCTATGACATACAACTATCTGCTGGGGCTTTGGGGAAAAAATAAATAAATGAAAAAAAAATCAAACACTAAAAAGGCATGCAGATAAATTACTAATAATTTTTAAGATATCTGAAAAATTAAGCCCAACTGGAAAAAATTTTTATATTATAATTCTGTGGTTCCATCACTATATTTAATTTCTGAACAACAGTGAAAAAGTCCTTCTCATCAAGGAACTTAATATTGTATTTGAAGTAATATTGTATTTTTATTTAGAAATTTTCATAAATTTAAAAGTACAATAGAGTCCAAGGAAGTGAAACTAATTATCATAGCTTCTGTTACTATTTTTGTGAATTCAAAGTGTTTTACTAGTTAAAAGCATGGCATTTTAATTCACATAAATCTGAGTTTTAAGCCATGTTCTGCCACTCACAAGCAGGTAATCTTGGGCAAATTGTTCAAATCCATGAGCCTCTGTTCTCTCATCAGCAAAATATGTCTTAGAACATCTACCAAACAGGATTGCTGTTGTAAGGATTAAACTCAATCACATACATGAATTAAAAGAAATATTTAGCACCTGGGAAATAGAAAGTACTCAATAAATAATGGATATATGAGAGATTGAACAGGAAAAAAAGATAATTTTTTGCTTAATTAAGAAAATTATCTTCAGAAAAGGTTATGATTTTTAAAAAACAAATACATTTTGTGAGATCTAGCAGATTCTGAAAGAACCTTCATTGAAAAATTTTAGTAGCTAACTGTTCCTTTAAAATAAGCCTTAAGGAAAGTTTAATTAATTACAAACATGCTTCGCAGTATATATCAGATTTATCCAACTTGCTGAGTACACTCGGTAAGTGGATCTATTTATTTATAAGTCCCATGTCCCTCATTTTTACTCCTTAGAAGCGAAAAAGAATCTTAGACTGGGTCTTCAGTTTGAACCTCAAGAAATATCTTCCTCATTATATTATGCAAAGACAGAATTGAAAATTCCTGCTATATATTATCTGCCATAAGTTCTAAGTTCTTTGATTTACCCATATATATATACAGTATACATATATATATATAGCTATAATTAAAACCAAACAAATAAATGAGAAAAATATATATAAAAGTATGGTCTTTTTGAGCAGTAATAAGGGCCCTGGAGTTCAATTAGGTCATTTTTGCCAAACTCCCCCATTCCTCAGAATCATCTGGGAGGTTTTGTTTAGCTTTTCTTTTAATACTGATTCCTGGATCACACCATATTCTTAGTTAATCTAAATACTGTAAATTGTCTATTAGCGAGATGAGTGTGGGGAAGCATTCATTTATTTTTTCAGATTCCCAATTAACTCTAATGAGGTCAGTTCCTACATAGAAGAAGTTTGAGAATCAGTGAATTTGGTCTTCTTATGGTTTCCTGGCAGAATAGCAATTTTCTCACTCAAAGCCATTATTAATTATAAAGATTCTTCTAAAAGAATACTCTTCACCCTTCATTGTTTTACAAATGTCACTTCCCGGGATTTCTGTCTTTATTCAACATAAATATGTAATAAATATAACCCATTTCTTGATTTTCTTATTCCACTGGATACTAAAATTAGTTAGATTTATTTAATGGTGGTCATAAAATGCTGCTTATATGAACCAGGTTCACCCCACTGCGGAGGCATTCATTTAGTTTCTTCACATTTCCACTTTATACACCTACCTTTATCTTGGGTTCTAAAAGACTTTTAAAGAATGACAAATGTAGAGAGTATGGTTTATATATAGTTTGAGGTCTTGGTCAGGAAAATTTGAAGAAGCTTCTGAGATTTTATGAAACTCCAATAATTACAAATAAAATGTTGTGCATTTATATGACAGTTTTCATAATTTATACCAAACTCTGAAAACAATTCCTAACCTAAAATTATTAAAATTAAAAATGACAAATGAGGGGCTGGCCCAGTGGCGCAAGTGGTTAAGTGCGCTGTGCTCTGCTTCTGGGGCCCAGGGTTCGCACGCAGGTTCGCATGCCGGGCATGCACCACCACACCGCTTGTCAAAGCCATGCTGTGGCAGGGTCCCATATAAAGTGGAGGAAGATGGGAATGGATATTAGCTCAGGGCCAACATTTCTCAGCAACAACAACAAAAAAAAAAGACAAATGATACATCTACTAAGTCAAGAATAATTGGACAATGAAAACAAAGAGCATATGTGAGTTTTTTACCTTCAACTTCTCAAAGTATCTTCTAATATGCATCACTCAGTCAACTAATATCACAATACCTGGTACATAATTAGTATCATATTTATTTTATTATTTCTTTTATAAACTTGTATTTAGTAAAGAAAGCATATTTTGGGGTCAGTCCAGTGGCATACTGGTTAAGTTTGCACGCTCTGCTTTGGTGACCGAGGGTTCGCAGTTTCAGATGCCGGGCGCGGACCTGTGCAATGCTCATCAAGTCATGCTGTGGTGGCATCTCATATACAAAATAGAGGAAGATGGTGACAGATGTTAGCTCAGGGCTGATCTTCCTCACCAAAAAAAAGAAAGAAAACATATTTTATAAAATAGCTTATAATAGCCACACACTATTTTAAAATTCTGTACCAGTCCTACTATACTGATTTGCAGTTACATGAGTATTCTTGCATAGTATATCTTCATTGTCTCAAACTACTCTCATTTTGAATTTTTATGTAAATCTATTAATTTCTGAATGTTTATATACTCCACTCTACCAGCACTTATAATCTTTCCCCAACACAGAGTATCAAACATATTTAAATTTCTTATTTTCATTATACTTTTCACAATCTCCATTATTTTTTTTTTCATTTTTCAATCATATATATTCCTCATCTGTAAGCTGTAGATAACAATAGTATCTTCTCATAGATTTGCTGTAATATCAAATAAGTTAATATAGGTAAACCCAGCACTATATATAATATGTAAGCTGATATTATTATTACTTCTCAATGTACTGTGAAAAACTAAGCTCAATTCAAATAGCAACAGTAGAAATGACATACACACTAAAAATACTCAATAACAAGGAAAAAAAAGATAAAAGAGCCTGCCCATGAAAGGGGAAATGTGTAATCTTTGACAACAAAGCAAATTTTTAAAAAAGCAGAGCAAAGCCCAATCATCTATAAGGTTAGAAGTCTATAACACGATATCTTATGAAGATGTAAGTTTCATATTCTATTTCTTTCCTGTAGTTACGGAAATGTTCAAAAGTCGCCTCAGCTGCCTTGAAGAAAGTAAGTTGTTTCTGAGGCATGAAGGCGACTGTCTTCCCAAAAGTCTAAGAGTAGCAGAGTGGAGTCTACCAGAGATAATCAGTGTAGCTTCACTGTCCAGAAAAGAGGATTAATAACACCTTTTATGTAAAAAGACCTGCTACTCCTGGGCTAAAACACAGAGGTGATCAGACTTTAAATTTTCAAATATAAGAAAAGATACATGACCGACTCTTGGTATAGTGATTCCTGGAAAGGATAAGGAATTGTTCTTATACAAAAAAAGAATTATCCCTGGTCTGTGAATGATCAACACCCACATCATTTATGATATAGAATCAAAGAGGATTCTTGAAGATGGAATAGAAAATGCTGAGAAATAAGGAAAGCTATCCTAAGAATCAAAGTGATATCCCTAAAAGATTTTCACTTTCAGAGAGTGAGACTATCATTCAAAAAAAAAGTAATGGAAATAAATAACTTTCTTCTTTGAACATCATACAGACTTTGCAGGCCACTTTAGAACAGTTCTATCCATAGGAAATTTAGGTTTAGTTGCCGTCAATAACTCGTCAATGTTCAATGAGAAACAATGGGTGTATGATATTGACCATAACTATGGAAGTTCCTATAATTCAAAAGAAATTGATAATTCAAAAAAAATTTAATAACTGATAATTCAAAAAAAATTTAAAAACCTAACTAAAATAACTCCCTTCATGCTACTCGGGCAGATTGGAAAAGAAGTTTAATTTGACTTGAAAACTAAAGGAGATAGACTTCTGATTCTGGTCAAGATGAAGTACTAAGAACCAGATTCACTCTCCCTAAATCAACAACAGCAACAAAAGAAAGTCTCTCTCTCTCTCTCTCTATGTCTCTGTCTCTGTCGCTCTTGCTCTCTCTCTTTCCCCTCCTTCTCTCCTTCTTCCCTTTGATATATAGGTATCACTCACAAACACACTGTGGGGGATGAGGATTGGCCACCTCAAAATATATCTCTTTGACTTGATTATTTTTAAGAACAAAAGACTGAAAAATACTTTAACCTTCCCCCTAACTGCCTAAAACAATTTAAGATAAAACGCCTGTCTGGAGGACCGGCCATCACCATAGATAACTCTGGGTATCAGTAGACTGTGAGAGTCCTTGCTAAGCTCATTCTTACCAAAGTTCTGTTTACCAAACATTTGCTTTTCCATCTCCATGTGAATTGCCTTCCTCCCCTTTAAGTCCCAAACCACTACCCTCAACACCCTCCTTTGTCTTTAGCTGAAGATGATATTTAAGCTGGCAGCTTGCGTTTGTTTCTGAAGCCAGAACCTTCCAGGAATCCTGAGCAGTTCTGTACATCTTTACCTGGATCATACCATTCTAGTTATTTTTTAATCTGTATGCTCATATTTTATAAACTTTTTCTTACTAATTTTAACATGTTTAAAGGAAAGGAAATGTTTGAAATGGGTCAAAAAAAGACTCTAAGCCCTTGACAAGACTCAAATATACATTTTTAAATATCTATAAAATTATAATGACCTCATATTTCTTATCTGTTAAATGATACAATAATATTTTCTGAAAAAAATGCTCTTACATTCCATATCATTTGTTTATAGTATAAGAACAATTGAAATATATCTACAATTTTACAAGGCTCAGAGACCCACAAAAGATGAGACATAATACTTTGTTGAATCTTAAAAGTTGAAAGGTAAAAATGTGACATATTTGCTAAACATGGACACAAATGATGTAATATGGGCTTATATTTCTCAAAGATGGAAACAGCGGAAATATTATTTTCTCGAAACAATCCTTAAAAAAGGAACATGTATAGAACAAGAAAATGTTAAAAATGACAAAATTGAAGAAAAATAATATGTTATAGCAATGAGTGTGAACAACATATACTACCCTCATTTTAAGAGAGTTACATTTCTCTTGGGAGAAGGGAAACTTGATTTATAAGAAGTCACAGCTAAAAGAGATTACATAGAAAAATTGAAAATTGAAGGATAATAACATACATTATGGATGATATACTACATTATGGGTAAATACAATAAACTTTCCTTCCCTTGAGTTTTCTAAACTATGTTTGATGGTTGAAGCAAAAATTATAATACTGCTTTCTGTGGTTCTAAGTGTATGTACATGAAATATTTAAGAAAATTATATTGTTAATGCAAGAGGGTAAACAGACATAAAGGGAGAGTAAATTCCTATACTTAAACACAAGTGATGCAACATAATTTAGACTTATATTTCTCAAAGATGAAAACAGCAGGATAATTATTTTCTAATAGTGAAATATAAAACAAAGAAAGAAAGAACAAAGATATTAAAAATGGCAAAAGTGAAAAATAACAGATTATTACAATTAATGTAAATGAGATAGATCCCTCTCATTTAAGAATAAGTTGTCTCTATTGCATATACGTGGGGGGGGGAGATGCTTGAGTTTTAAAAAATCACAGCCATAAAATGCTATATAAAAAAGTTAAAAATCAAAGTTTTAATAAGATATACCAGATAAAATTTAAAGATAAGCCAAGTGCCATATTGATTTTAATAAGGTAGAATTCAGGATAACTCGCTTATAAATATAGCAAAGAAATGCATCTATATAAATAAAATATGTAACTAATTAGTGTATATCATAATATACAATAAATAAAAAATTATTGTAACAGAGAAAATGACCAAAGTGACAAAAACAATAATTTAACACATTCTGCTTGTGATATACCAAAGACACAACAGTTAATGAAGTTGGAGAGATTTGAATAAAATTATTAATACATTTGAGTTAATAAATATCTTTATAATATTAAAACCTGTAGAGGATAAAACTTTCTCTGAACCACTGCCGCATAATCTTTCCCTCTACGGGCTTTGGATTCAGAAACTTCTGTGTTCCAGCCCTGACCTTGCTTGTTACTGATTATGCGAAAACAAGCAGATTACTTAATTCTTCTAAGACACAATTTCTATACTTGTATAATATATTAATTTAAACTGTACGTTTAGTATATATAATGTTGCCTTTACCACAAGTTTGATTTGAGGAGTAAAGAAGTACCTATGAACACCTGACATATATAGAAAGTATTTTTAATTAATATCAACACTGTAAGAAAGTACTGATAGAAACTTTTCAAAAATTGACTCCTTGGTAAGTAGGCTTTAAATCTAATATTTAATTGTGAAACTCTAAGAATTGAAGGTTTAGTAAGGTTTAGTAATCTGAATTCATATAAAATAAATGCATAATAATTTTAAGTTCTCTGAGTCCTAGAATTATCCATTAGAAAATACAAGCTAATAAAGATTTTTGTCAAAATAGCAAATAATATATAAAATATATTGAAATATGTTAACTAAAAAAAGTGTGGCTCTCACATATAGAAACTCCACAGAATTGCTAAAACATAATAAAAAATATCATGATAATGATGGTAATAATAATAATAGTAGAAGCTACACTTAATGGAATACTTTCTGATGCCAAAGCTCGGGTTATAGTATTTTCTGTAATTCTCTCATCTGTTGAATGAAGTATGTAAACTGACAGTATCCCTTTAACCTTAAAACCACTCAAGGACTTCTCAAATCTGAGATCAGTGGTAGCATAAGGACTTAAACCTAGGCTATGTGATATCAGAAGCAATACTCTTAGCCTTGTTCTCACAAATGTGTATTGTAAACAGATCAATTACTTGCCAAATGATAACATTCTGCTAAAAACAAATAGAAATTATTTTTAAATGCAAAATAATCCTGAAGTCACTGAATTAACAAGTAATATTAGCTGAGAAATTTTTGAAAAAGATGTAGCCCTATCAGGCATGCAATCTTATTGTGCAACAAGTATGTGATACCAGCATAAAAATAGACAAACAAATTGATGGAACAAAGCAAAAAACTTGAAATACAATCTAGTGTATATAAAATGTACTATATGATCACAACAAAAAATTTCATAAATTCATAAACCAAAAGGAATTATTATATTTTAGAAATTTGGGGCAATTTGGGTCATAGTGATCAATATTTTACCAGAAGACCAGTAATTTTCTGTTCCTGCTATAGCATGGCTATGTATCCTATAGAGAAGTAGCTGTAGGACTTATTTGCCTCAAGTAAGAGGACCAAATTGGAAACAAAGTATCACTTTTATTTAATTAGCCAGAATTGGAGTCAAATTAAACTACAGCATTTGGGGAAGCCAAGACTTCTCGGAAGTCTTTCCCCTTCTGCCTAAATTCAATTATTAATAGCAGTTAAGGGAAAAAAAAAACCTGCCACAGTGAGGTGGTATACAACCCATGTGTGAGAGAGGAAGAGAAATGAGAGAACTAACTTTCTGGTCTGACCCTTGTAGATGAGTGTCAGAACAGTGACAAACCATCTCTCTACATTATTAAAACAATGACTCACTCCCACTAATACATTTGGCTCAATTAGGTTCCTGAATTCTTATTTAGTAGTCATATATCTAAAGAAAGGAAAGAAAAGCAGAGAAAGTAGGGCAAAAACTTTCATTTTCTCTCATTTTTTTTGTTCCTTCTTTCCTTCTATTTTATCCTTTTTTTTTCTGAAAGAAATTGTACCACAAATGAGTGAGAGGTGAAAACTCAGAGTGGAGAATAAAGATTTGTGCAAAGTCTTCTTGTGAAAGATAATTATGTAAATGTTAGAAAAATTGACTAATTCATAGAAAAGAACTTGAGTAAGGACTTCAATCCACATCATAGAAAAAACACTTTTATATCAACTAAAATTTCACAATAAGATATTGAAAAAATAACATTAATAACATTTATCTGATTTTGAGTGGGTAAGTATATGTACTAAATTAAAAGAGACAAGACCAATAAATAAATTTATATACAAATGTTATTCTGATCTACACCAAAAATACATTCAAATGTTAAAATTAAATAGAAACACAGAATAATATTTGCACAAATAATGGCAGGACAATGGGTCAAATTTTTTATAGTTCAAAGACTGGCCCCATATCTATACCTCCATTCAGAAATGATTGCTTCTAGGTTGTGAGATCACATTTTCAGAATATTCCATATGCTTTGAACTAAATATTTGGATAATAAAAGTTCTGGGGCCATAATGGTGTTGAGTTTTGGATACACGAAGTTACTTAGTCTCTCCACACCAATTTCCTCTTTTGAAAATGGTGATAAAAATCACACATGGCATATAGTACCTGTTCTTTATGTCTCAGCTTTTATTATTATAAAGTGTATAATTTTATATTAAGAAGAAAATGGAGAAATATAAATTAGTAGAATGTTATTGACACACATTTTCCATGTGAAAAATTGCTTTTCCAGTGATGTATTGTAGACCCCCTTTTCATAGGAGTAGTAACTCTAAGGATGCTACTGGTCAGAATATAAATCTGTACCTTTGGGAAAGAATAGGACCTTTACTCAAAAGTGTTCTATATAACCATTACCATTCCGTTTTGCCACCTACACAATGGGACTGCTATCTTTTCCAATCAAATATCAGTTTACTTGCTTTGTAGAATAAAAAAGGTTAAAGAATAGTGCACACAAATATAATATTGTTTTAATTAGTATGTAATAATACCTCTTAATATTTACATCATAACCAAGGAAAAATTGAAATGAAAATATTATTACCACATCATAAGTTCAAAACATATATGCTTTCATATATTCCAAGCAAATAAAATAATTATGCATATAACTATATTATTAGAAATATTATTTTGGAAAATGTAGAAAAATATTTGTTGCCATATATACACATCTTGATATAATAATTTTGATATAATTGGTATAATAATATAATCATTGATATGATAATATAATTGATATAATAATTGATATGATTGATATATAATGATGGCTATGATATAATAATATAATTGATATAATAATATCATCTCCTGTGTAATATTCTTTTCACAGCATCTTTCACATCTCTGTTTCTCAGACTATATATTAGAGGGTTTAGCATTGGTATAATAAGTGTATAGAGCACAGCTACCATCTTGCTTTGCTCTGGTGAGGAGATAGCCCCAGGTTGGGCATACATGAAGAACACAGTCCCATAGAATAAACACACCACAGCTATATGGGAGCCACAGGTGGAGAAGGTCTTACTCCTGCCATGGGTTGAGGGGATCTTCAGGACAGTGGAGAGGATAGAAGCATAGGAAACCAGAATGACAGTTGTGGTGGTGGTGATGATGAGAGCAGAGAGAATATACAGTACAATCTCATTCACAAAGGTGTCAGCACATGAGATCTTGATCAGGGCTGGGACATCACAGAAAAAGTGATCCAATCTGTTTTCTGCACAGAAAGACAAATTGAAGGTGAAGCCTGTTTGTATCATGGAGTTGATGCATCCACAGACATAGGATCCAGTTACCAATCGAACACAGACTTTCTGGGACATGTGCACAGAGTAAAGGAGAGGGGAGCAAATGGCTGAGAATCGATCAAATGCCATGACAGCCAGAAGAAAGCCTTCAGTTGTGACAAACAGGGCAAAGAAGAAAAATTGGGCTGCACAGCCATTGTAAGAAATGTTCTTTTCATTAGACAAGAAGTTGGCTAAAGTGTTGGGAGCAATGATTGTGGAGTAGCAGAGATCTATATAGGACAAGTTCCTAAGGAAGAAATACATAGGCATTTGAAGTCTGGAGTCCATCTTAGTGACAATTATCGTGCTGATATTTCCCACCACAGTGACCACGTAGATCAGCAAGAACACTAGGAATAAGAGGATCCGCAGCTTTGGAGGGGTTCTGAATCCCAGCAGAATAAACTCAGTTACCTCTGAGGAATTCCTATTAAGCTCACTGTTCATAGCTGGACATAGGTGGAACCAGAGAGATGGTAAAAATGAAAGAAATGAGTGATCAGAATACGTGTTTTAGTAAAAATGTCTAGGAACCAGCATGGAAAAACTTTTGTTTCGTTATATTCCCCATATTTTATAAAACACCAATGACCGTAAAGAACGGATTAACATTTTTAAAAAGTCTTCCTAGTGAAAAGTTCAATCAGATTGGCTAGCCTTTTCAGATACACTTATTAGCAAATGATGCAGGTTTGCTCTCTAAGTGTGCTTTGGGGAAATGGAGGTCTAGGAAAATGTCTGGAAACAGCAGCTTAGTTTTTTTGTTAATTTCTTTAATATCAATTTATAGCCATTGAAGTTGCTTCCTTTAGTGGAAGTCATTTCTCACAGACATTATAATCCATTTAAGATTTTATTCTGAGGGTAATCTGTTCAATTGATGGTCTCATTTCATTTTTTAATGATTAGTTTATCTACTAAAAAAATATACAAAAATTGTATGTCTCTCTTATATTAGGAGAAAGACTTCAGATCCTGACACAATCATTGTCCTTGTACACATTAACCTCACTTCCTTATTTCTTTCATTATTTTTGTCCCTATGGAGACATACACTCTTAGTGGCACAGTTTGTCTGCTACAAACAAAGTGACACTTGTTTATATTTCCTGAACACAATAAAACCAAACTTTTATGTTTCCCCCCCTTCTTTCTTTCCTTCCTTCCTTCCTTCCTTGTATCCTTCCTTCCTTCCCTCCATCTTTTGTTCCCTTTGGATTTGACAGATTGGAATGCAAGTGGAGAGTTCCAAGGCCTTGGACAGAGATTTTTCTGTCTTGTCAGAAACAGACAAATCTAATTAAAAATACAAATATCTGTGCATATGAAAGATAGAAGGCACACAAGACAATTTAAAGACAGCTGCAAATGAAAAGGAAGAGAAATATCTATTTAAACAAGCTTACATTATATTTATTTAGGCTTATGTTATGACTATAAAATGTTTGTACATAAAAAGCGTGAGGTAGAGACAAGAATTAATTTTTATTCTAATTTTATGAATGGAGAAACAGACAAAAAAGATATTAAGAGGCTGATCTAGAGTAATAGATTGAGCAGCAGAATGGTTTACTATTCAATAATCTATCATATAACATAAAAGAAAACTGACAAATGATAAATTCAAAAATTCACATACTATGAAAATGTATTTTAAAATATTATAATTATATTAATTTGTAATTCTGTAGATGTATAAATTATATAATTATAATAAATAAAATTATATGTCATATAAATTGTACAATGTCTCTTATAATGTCTATAAATTTTTATTGTTGTATGCTATAATTTCATTAATTTTGATATTCTTTTAAGGCTGGTTGGGACTATGGAAGTATATTAGAATCCATTTGGTCCAGTTACATCTACTTTCTTGAAAAAATTAAACATTAACGGAAATGTTGACTGACTGATTTTAGAAGGCATAGGAATGGTCAAAATAACCTCTGGTAGGGCCTATTGACTACAAAAATGCTAGTCTCCTTAAATTCATATTTTACATCAACAAGTTTCTGATTTCAATAGGAAAATTGAAAAAAAAAGAAAGAAAAGTAACTAGAGTTATCTAAAAGAAGAATGCTGAGAATAAACAAATTAAATATAAGACATAGTCTCAAGAATGAATACTGCTTCTTATCTTAGTAAACCCTCACTATATTTGAAATCAAATACATTCATGAAGAAACAAAATTATGAAAAGAAGCAAACCTTCGTTTAACAGGAAGTTTTTCTGCAACATGGATTGCACTTTCTCACTGTTCACACCGTGATTCAAATTAAGAACAACAAGTACTAGCAAAAATCGAAGCTTCTCTCTCTCTCTCTTTCCAAGTTTACTGTACTTTTCATTGATTAAATCAACAAGTAGATCTAAGAGAAATTCTCTCATGGGGAGGCAAAACAGAGTGTGGGCATTTCCTCTGCAAGATAATCTCCAGGGACTAACGGTCTGTCTCACCAGCAATGTATTTTGCATCGTAATACAAAAAACAAAAAAAAAAAGGAGGCAGAATAAACTATTAATTAGTAAACTTACCAGACCTTTAGAAAGTTAGAAGGTCTTTCTAGGGGACATGGGAACTAACCTATAAAACGATACAAAACCACGTTTGGATGAAACTCATTTCTTATTTCTAGGGTAAATCCATCATGCTTGTATTAGTCAGAAGAAAATTAATGCAGAGATTAAGCTAAACAGTTAATGGAAGCTTTGAAGCAATATAGAGATTAGCAAGAGCAGGCAGTATACCTCTTTCTATGATTTCAAGGCACAAGAAGAGGTGGTGTTAAAAAAATCCTAGAGGGGCTGGCCCCCTGGCTTAGCGGTTAAGTGTGCGCTCCACTACTGGCGGCTGGTTGGGATCCCGGCGCACCCACGCATCGCTTCTCAGGCCATGCTGAAGCCTCCTGCCACGTACAGCAACTAGAAGGATGTGCAACTATGACATACAATTATCTACTGGGGCTTTGGGGGGAAAAAAAGGAGGAGGATTGTCACTAGATGTTAGCTAAGAGCCGGCCTTCCTCAGCAAAAAGAGGAGGATTAGCATGGATGTTAGCTCAGGGCTGATCTTCCTGACAAAAAAAAATCCTAGAAATCTAGGAGTTTCTTCAAGAGTGAGAGCCATGGTGAGAACCATAGTGCCCACTAGGTGCTGGAACCAAATACAGAAACATCTCAAGAAGCATATTGAAAGAGAAAAAAAATCCCTCTCTTCATACATCCTCGGTTCTGCCATTGTTGAATGAGAGCACCAGAGACAACAGGTCAATGAATGAGGATGACTGGATTTGGGCCACAGCTATAGTTGAATGACCACTACCCTAGAGTAAACAAGGATTCATCAACTAATATTTTGAGAAGGAAAAAATCTTAGATGAAATTTTTCAAGATTTTTCACAATCACGTTCTGTGCATTTCAAAACGTTCCTAGAGATCCTAATATTTCCCTTTAGCTAAAACAACTTTCTTTGTCATTTCTTATTGTGTTTATTTGGCATAATGTATTCTCTTAGTTTTCCTTGATCTGAAAAGTTCCTGATTTTGCCTTCAATTCTGAAGTGTATTTTCTTCCATATGCCATTTTTGTTTGGTCTCCCCCCATCTGTAAGCACGTTAAAGATGTTCCGTTGTCTTCTTGTTTGAATTGTTTCCGATAAAAAAAATCTAAGCTCTAACTTGTATTTGCTTGTATGCAAAGTCTCCTTTTCCCTCAGTGATTTCACCAATGTTCTCTTTTTGACTCATTTTCAGAAATTTTATTCTAATGTGCCTTCATTTGGTTTCTTTCTGCTTATCATCCTTGGGTTTTGTGAACTTTCTTGCATCTGTGAGTTTATACTTGTCATCAAATTTGAAAAAATTTTGCCCATTATAGGTTCTAACATTTTTCTGGTGCCTCTTCTTCCAATTACATTTCTAATATTTTCTCACTTCTCACTGAATGTCTGTTCATTTTTTCCTTTTTAACTCTATGCTTATGTTTGATTTGTTTCCATTGCTATGTGTTCGAGGTTAAAATCTTTTCTTCTTGATTTGTTTCCTTTTTCTCGGTAATTGCACTCACTCACTGCTTTTTGTCCTATATCTGAAAATAGTTGGTCATATATTTTCTGCAGTTTAGTTTTTTGTTATGGAAGGCAAATCCTGTGGTAGTCATTCTTTCACGAGAAGATGTGGAAACATCTTAAATTCATTATTTTTTAAATATTTAATGACCTTTACATTTGTATTACAAACACACACTTCACTGAGATTTTATTATTCCTTATATATTGAAGTATTTTGTTTGTTAATATTCTGCTTAGAACGTTTGAAGTTAAATTTATAAGATTTTCTGTACTTTTTTATTTTAATATCTATATGAGACTGATGACAGACTCATGAATATAGTCAGGAAGTATTTCCTCTGTGACTATTCCTGAAAAAGTTTATGTAACAATGGTCTTATTTCTTTCTTAAACATTTGGAAGTAAACACTGGTGAAGCCATCTAGGCAAGGAACATTCTTCACGGGAGATTATTAATAAAAATTTAATGTCTTTAATAGATATTTTAAAAATTATATTTCTCTTTATACATCATTTTGTTCTATTTAGAATAATTTTATTCTAAAAATTATCAATATTTGGTAAAAATACAGTTGACTACATTCTGTTTTTTAATATCAGTAGGATTTATTGTGATATCCCATTTTTCATTTCTGATGTTTGTGATTTAATGTTGCTGTTTTACCTTTGTTAAGTTGGCTAGTGCTTTACTAATCTTTCTTACTAGAGTCTTACTAATCTTTTGAAGAATCAATTTTAAGCTATGTGATTATTCAGTATTGTTTACATTTTTTCTATTTAACTATTTCTATTATTCACTTTGTTTCAACTTATTGTTTTGTATTTCACATAATTAAGATAGATTAATTTATTGATGTTCCTGCTTTTCTCCTTTATACTGTTTACCTATATGGCTTTGTACACCCATCTTTTTTCTTCTTCTGCATCCCAGAAGTGTAGATTTATCATAATTTATTATAATTTAATTTGATTTCTTTATTATCCATGGATTTTTAGGAAGTGTTTATTTTCAATGTTCATGCTCATAGAGTTTTCCAGTTATCTAATTGCTATTGATTTCCATATTAAGTTGACATGATCAAAGAACATTCACTGAATGATTTCAACCTTTGAATTTGTGGAGAGTTTTTTATGTCCCATCTATTGTGAATGTCAGTGCTATTTCTTATATATTTATAAGCAGTAATGTGTTGTTATTACTAATGTTATTGTGGGAAATTTAAGGATGAGAAAAAGCATTTTAGATTCTGCTACATTTTATAGGTTAGATATCCAAGCTCCACCCATGTGCTTTCTAGTCGCAAATGTTGGAAAGTTAAATGTCTCCTGCTACTGGGGTCCTTGACTCAGATTTTGTTCTACCAATTATACCCATACAAACTCAGAATTTGAAAGAGGATCAACGTTTTGTTCCTTTTGACCTTTTCTACCAGTTAGGAAGGTTGTGGAAACAGGTGGGCTTTTTTCTGCAGCATTGTTGAGTCTCCAGCTTCCTAGGGAAGTTATTTGGATGAATGAGGAAGTAGTGACATTTTTTGCTTTCTCTGTATGTGATCCCTGAGTCTGAGTTATGGTGTGTTTTGAAATCATCCCTCCGATGGTAGCCCTTTTTGTGAATTAATCCTATGTTGCTCTAAGCGTGATTACAAGAGTGTCAGCCAGAAGTCCCTCCAGCCTTTCCAAATTTGATAGGCCTCAGTGCATCTTAACGAATAATTCCCTGTTAAAAGTCCTTAACTATTTTCTCTACGTACACTGACCAAACTTTTACTAATACTGTATTATAATAAGGAGAAGCTCTGGCCCCATATCCTCTTGCTATCTATATACCAAAAAAATTCTAGAGAAATTTGAGTAATAATTTTTAATTAAAAGAGAGACTTTCTAAAAATAGGATTAAAATTAACTAATGGAAACATTGAGGCAAAAACGACATCCCTGTAATATTATGCTCATTAAATATGCTATTATGTCTCTGATTGAAATGTAGTCTTTTAGTCACACAGTAGTTTTTAAGGAATTTTTTAATATAAGTTTTGATCTCTTATAAATATCTTTGCTAAGAATTTTTTAAAAGTTTTATTGAATGCTATTATTTCTTCCATTATATTTTCTATTTGTTTAGCATTAAAATAAAGGAAACTATAGAATTAGCAAGGCATTACCTGGCTTTGAGTTTGTGATTTCAAGGGTATGTGTCATATGGTGAAATATGTCTGCATCAAGAAACACAGGTCAACCATAATTTGGAGAGAATTTTTGTCTTTTTTAATTCATCACAAGTGTCATTTACTACACAATTTAAAGTATTCACTTATCTAAAATTTTCCTCATTGTGTACAAACTTTTCAATCTATTTTTCTATGCCTATCAATATGTGTGCTGTGGTAATTATCAGAAAGCTCTTTTCTTTGTCAATGAAGAAAATAAAGGCCAGAGAAATTCCCAAAAGAGACACATAAGCAGAGAAGAAGAGGATTTTTTCTATTTGGACTATTATTAGACTATCTGTTTGTATCTGAGTTACTGCTGTCCTCATGGACAGCAGCCCTGGAGTCTGCACTCATGTCTCCATAATTGACTCTATGATTACTCCTCTCCCAGTTGAATCCATCCCAGAGGATGAGCAAAACCTCAATGCTGAAATAGCCTGAAAAAGATTTCACAGGAATAACAATGACTGAGGCCATCACAAACAACCACTGTTG
The DNA here is from genome assembly GCF_020826845.1 of Diceros bicornis minor. Taxonomy (NCBI): domain Eukaryota; kingdom Metazoa; phylum Chordata; class Mammalia; order Perissodactyla; family Rhinocerotidae; genus Diceros; species Diceros bicornis. The sequence goes on from NC_080756.1 coordinate 15,331,040, forward strand.
ATACTGTCCCAGATGACACAAGGTTCTATGCTCCTTAAATATCCATGGTTATCCTGTTATCCTTATTTTAAGATGTATACAGTATACAAAAATTTGGGAAAGGAATTTCCCTTTATATATATTCCTTGTCCTGACTAAAGAGTGAGTTCCCTTGAATTGATGCAACTTTGGTAGAAAGTTATTTATTGCAGTGTAAGGACTGGAATGTTCACCAGCTTTTCTCTCTGCTTCAAAAAAAGGAGATAAATGGTTATGGCATTTTTAAATTAAACAGCTACTAATGTAATGAAGTATTTGTAGTGAGGCAATAGAAATGCCTTTATTTGGGGGCCCGCCTGGTGGCCTAGCGGTTATGTTTGGTGTGCTCCGCTTCAGCAGCCTGGTGTTGGGCATGGACCAACACCACTCGTCGGCAGCCATGCTGTGGCAGCGACCTACAAACAAAATAGAGGAAGGTTGGCACAGATGTTAGCTCAGGGAGAATCTTCCTCAGCAAAAAAAAAAAAAAAAAAAAAACGAAGTGCATTTATTTGGGAGAATGATTTTGATCTGAGAACATGAACATGTATTTGGAAATACCTTTAGAGAATTTTATTTTATCCATGCTTAGTGATTTGGAAGTTATTAATTTTAACATACCAATAACTTGTCTATTTTTATTCTATTTTCAAGTATGGCTACAGTAGTAATGGAACCTAAATAGATTGAAGTAAAATAAGGTAAAAGTATTTTTAAATATTTATATTACTGTCACATAATGATTCAAACACTGACTTGGATAACATAATTCCTACAAACACTTTCACAGAAATTATATGTAATACTTTTATTCTAGATTACTCATAATACATATTTTACATAAACATGATTCTTTAACTAAAAATATATTGAAACTAAAAATTTAGAATGGGAGTAAAATTAGATAATAAAATATGTACATTTTTGCTGAACTCCCTACAAATGTATGATTTAAATACAATAACCAAATAACTTCTTTTACTACTTAATAGAACAGTCTCAGAATTCTAGGGTTATCTAAATGAAATTCTTGAGTCTTCCTGACATTAAAATTGTTTTATATGCAATATTTAACTAAACTGTAAATAATTTAATTCTACATGGAACAGAGCATTTATGTCACAAGAATTAAAGCCAAGAGTGCATTTATTTGCCTTGTGCTTCTCAGCAGGTTTCTGGGTTTCTGCCATGGGTGACAGGAGAACAAACAATCACTCAGAAGTGACTGACTTCATTCTCGTCGGCTTCAGGGTCCGCCCAGAGCTGCATATTCTCCTCTTCCTGCTATTTCTGCTCGTGTATGCCATGGTACTTCTAGGGAATGTCGGGATGATGGCCATTATAATGACTGATCCCCGGCTGAACACACCAATGTATTTCTTCCTAGGCAACCTCTCCTTCGTTGATCTCTTCTATTCGTCTGTTATTGCACCCAAGGCTCTGATCAACTTCTGGTCTGAGAGCAAGTCCATCTCCTTTGCAGGCTGTGTGACCCAGCTCTTCCTCTTTGTCCTCTTCATCGTGACTGAGGGATTTCTCCTGGCAGCCATGGCTTATGACCGCTTCATTGCCATCTGCAACCCCCTCTTCTACTCTGTCCAGATGTCAACACGTCTCTGCTCTCAGTTGGTGGCTGGTTCCTATTTTTGTGGCTTCATCAGCTCCGTTCTTCAGACCAGTGTAACATTTACCTTATCCTTTTGTGCTTCTCGGACTATCGACCACTTTTACTGTGATGACCGTCCACTTCAGAGGATTTCTTGCTCTGATCTCTACATTCATAAGGTGGTTTATTATTTCTTATGCAGCATTATTATTTTGCCTACCATAATTGTCATTATTGTGTCCTATATGTATATTGTGTCCACAGTTCTAAAGATACGCTCCACTGAGGGTCGTAAGAAAGCCTTCTCCACATGCAGCTCTCACCTAGGAGTCGTGAGTGTCCTGTATGGTGCCATCATTTTTATGTATTTCATCCCTGACAAATTTCCTGAGCTGAGTAAAGTTGCCTCCTTATGTTACACCTTAGTCACTCCCATGTTGAATCCTTTGATTTACTCTCTGAGAAACAAAGATGTCAAAGAAGCCTTGAGAAAGATCTTGGGGAAAAAATTGTTTTTATTTAATTCTATTTTAACGTTGCTATAACTGAAAGCCCTGGGAGTTATGACAATTTGGGGAAAGACTGATGCAAAAAACGCACCCATGGATCTTAGAAATAATTAATCTCAGTAAGTTTATTTATTTGAATTCCATGTATTTGCAGTTGAAGAATATATTTGGATTATATATTTCCTGGCTGTTGATTTTGAAGTGGAATGGCTTTCTCCATACTTCGTCTTCATTTTGGATAAAGATAATGATTGACATATCATTTGTCTTTATGGAAAATATATTCCTAGTTTTCTACTGCCTCTCTGAAGATGTTATTTGGGATGTATTGTTTATCTTGAATCAGTAACATATGTAATGTGGATATGTATATAATTGGTAGAGGTAACAAAATCTGACATAATAAGCAGACAGCCAAAAATATAAGATTTACTGAAGAAAACCTTTTGAGTGCTTAGTGAGAGAATCAGATACTCTGCACTGCACAGAGGCCTAAGGATGATGTGTGAGTCACTCTTAATTGTCCAGAGCCAGAATGAGTGACACACTTATTTCATGACTTCTCAGCTTGAATAGGTTATTCTTGAAAATTCTCCCTTTTCACAAGAAATCTGTAGTGAAAATAAATCAAAAGTATACACAATTCATTTTTGTCATATATGTTTTTGTGAGAATTAATTCATCAAATTGATATTGAATTTTGGTGTACTCTTTGCCATATGAACATCTCCAGGAATAAATAATTTCTCTACCTAACCTCACAATCAAATGAGGAGAAAATTGTTCAATAGAGAACTAAACTGCCACGTGGTAAACCCAGTGAAAAGACATCTATAGAAAATGCAAGGGGACTGGGGTCTCTAGAGGTGAGTGGTCTTAACAGTCAGAGAAAACTTCCTAAGCACATTTTTAAAAATAAATAGAATTGAGCAAGATGAAAGAGACAAGTTTCTGTGCAAAGGGAAATTAACTATATAGTGAACTGTATGCAGTTTAATGAGTGATTTTTAACGCACAAGACAGGAAGTGAGAGATGAGACTTCACAGGGAAATCGTACAGACCTATATGGCAAACCAAGCTTCAAAGATGACCTTTGTTCTGTAGACTGGGGGTAAGCATTGGGGATTTTTAAGAAAGGTGGCATTGTGTTCAAATTGGCATCTTACAAAAATCACATTGGTAGTTTTTTGAAAGATAAATAATCATAGGGCGAATATGGTAGTCAGAGAGTGTGTGGTCGTCCAAGTAAGAGCTTATGGTGGCTTTAACAAAGGCAGTCTTATTAGAGATAGCGAAGAGAGGGACTCTCTTTAAAATGGCAGGTAAACTAAGCTGAATATTGATCGATGGTTAAGAAAATGAGAATGAGGGAGCAGTGAATAATGACTTCTAATGTTTCAGCATCTGTGACAGGGGAAACACTACCTCATAAAATGAGGAGAAAATATGAGTAATACGAGTTAATCGTTAACTTCAGAGTTAAGGAAATAAGCTCAGGAGTCAGACTGATCTTTCAGATTCTGTTTGTGCGTCTGTAGCTTTGGGCGAGTTACAGAATATCTCTGCACTTTAGTTTCCTCATGTAAAATGAGGTGCATAGTAGTATCTACATCTTAGAGTTACCTGAAGGATTAAATAATATAAATTTCATATAAATTGGTTGAATCTATATATTTAACAGCTGCCAGATTTATTCTTCCCTCATGCCCTCAATACCATGTCGTTTTAAGTCTGGGAGAAGAAGACAATAATTTTCTCTGCCCCTTTCCCTGATTCTTTGCCACGGAGCATCCCCAATTCTCCAAGATGACCTGTTTTAATTTCCATAGACAGATCTTGAGAAACTGCTTATTTATTTCAGTCTTTACTTTTCTTTCTGCTGATAACTAACAGAAAAGATTTAAAAATGACAAATAAAAATGAACAGAGCCCCCAATTTGATGCAAAATAGTATCTTATCATCAAATACTATATCTATTTATCTTTCCTCCCATGTCTTTCTTTAAGAGTCCTCTCTTACACCTTAACAAATGTTTCCTTTTTCACTCACATTTTTTAAAATATGTATTATTGGGGAAAATAGAGGACTCACTAGGTAGAAAAACCTTATGAAGATTTTCAGGTAAGTGGTCATTGTGTCTTGTCTCCCTCCTGAGATGAAGTAGAAATATGTTTAGGTTGAAAGAGGCACGTTTTCCTAACACTCCTCTGGGAGTACAATGCAGGATCCTTCAGGTAGCACTCTGAGTCCTGTAATGGAACACGCCTGCAATGAAACGGATCCTGATTCTTTATGATTCCAGCCCACCCAAGACCCAAGCACAGGGTCCTTGTCCAGTGGATGTTAGTAATCTTATATTTAACTGGAAAGAAATCCTAACAATAGAGTTGACTGTCAAAGGAGAAGAATGTTTTTCTTAACTCACCATGTGCTGCACCCCCCCAACCACCATCAGATCCCTCACATACAGATAAATACAAACATAATCATAGTCTCTCTCTCTCTCTCTCTCTCCTCTCTCTCTTCACACACACAAACACACACACGCATAAACACACATACACACACCATGATACCTTTGAGAAAAATACCAAGAATGGTCACTGACTGAATCACCTCCTAGAGCAACATACATCCAGTGTCATCCAGCTGACTCAGAAAAGAGTCCTTGGGCTGAGGTAGAGGCTGACAGACCTCACCATAAGAGGATATGCATAGTCATTTTTCAATGCTTATATTTTACCTTCCTTTACTGATGTTGCGTAATTGCTGTCATTGCTACAGGAATTATATTCAGGCATATTCTGTTCTCACTCCTGTTTGGAGTGAGACTCAGGGAAGTTGGATGAGCTGTACAGAGTAAGTTCTGAAAGCAAGGATGAGATTGAAAAAAAATGTTAACTAGCATGTTAATATAAATTAAAATATATACATAAATGCATAAATACATATATGTATATATATGATTCTCTAAATATGATATATGCATTATAAGACTGCTTATAAAATCATCAAAGTTATGGTGCAAGTCATGAACAAAATCATTTTAATAATATCTAGCGAATTTGTTGATTTGGGAATTACAGGCTATTTTTCAAGACATCATTGTTAGTACCTAAATCACATTCTTATTTAAAACATTATGCACATAAGGAACTTCTTCAAACTCATCTAGTGACTTCCTACTACATTTATAATTGTAGCTGATGGTAGCGTCAATAACTAGTAAAGTTTTCTTAATTTAAATGATCATGTTTATGGTGGTGAATCCTTACTCTCCTGCTGCTACACTAACGAGCTTTTAAGGTTTTAGCCTATTTAACATTGAGATTTTTATATAATAAATATATTCTATTGCCTTGAGTAATTTCCTGTTTTTTAAGCCAAACTAAATCTTCAGTCCACAAAAAGACATTTCTAAGTCATTGTTCTAAAATGCTAGTCCTTGGATCTAAAAAAGCACCTCCACTCAATATTTTTTCCTAAAACTTATTGAGGAATAACTGGTATGAAGTAAACTGTATTTATTCAGAGTGTATAACTCTGTGAGTTTTTACAGTTTTATACATCAATGAAATCATTACCACATCAAGATACAGAAGATTTCCATCACCTCCAAAAGATTTATCATGCCCTTTTTTAGTTCATACCTCCTTCCAAATCCATTCCCAGATAACCAGTAATCCAATTTTTTTTTTTTTGCATGCAGACACACCCACACACACACACACAGTATGTAATCTTTGCTGTCAGGCTTCTTACACTAGTGAAATGATTTTGAGATTTATTCATTTTGTCATGTGTATAAGTAATTCATACTTTTTATCATTGAGTAGTATTCCATTTTCCATTGTACACATACACCAAATTTTGTTTTTCACTCTTAAATTGATGGGCAGTTGAGGTGTTTTCAGTTCTTAGATATTGTGAGTAAAGCTGATATGAACATTCACATACATGTTTTTAAGCCAGGGCCAACTCCATCCCTCCCCTCTCTCAGTCCACCATGATAGAAAGTCCACTTGCTCAGACCAAAGCTGACAAGAATATAGGGATTCTTCTTCCACTAGATCTCAGTCAAAGTCTACCATATCACCTTGAGATTAGCAGGCTGCACATATTTCTTACCCCTTCTAGCTCCATGTTGCAGAAACTCTATTCAAGTCTAAAAATGTCTGGAGATCTCCTCTACCCAGCCCCCATTCATAGGTAGAGGTTTTACCCCAGGCATGATAGGCCAAGAATAATGGGGCCTCAATTTTAGTTGCCCCAGTTCAAGGATAGAGGTTCTATGCCAAGAGAGACAAGCTTAGAAGACCATTGGCTCCTGACCTCACCCAGAAACCTACTCGTAAAGCGGGGATGTCACTCTGAGAGAAGTGTGCTACTGTTCCAGCTCCAGTTCCAGAGAAGTTGAACACAGGTTTTACCTAGAATAAAAGGCAGGCCATAAAACAGAAGGCTCCAAAGCTCTCCCCAAGTGAATTGGCTTTATTTGGAACAAGTGTGGGAAAGTTCAAGCATAAGTGATATCACAAACATAACACTATTTCATGATAAGCAATTAAGAGGAGACCAGTAGCTACACAAGAGCAAAAACTAACTGCAGACCAACTACAAGTTTACCAGAGAGAACCAGGGAAGGAAACAGCTAGTAACGGTCTCCTGCAGCTGGAACAAACCTAAAAGACTGGCCTTAAAATCTATCCCTACAAAGGGGACCAAATTTAGTTGGATCAGACTGTAGAGCAATATATGTCCCTGATGTTTTCAAAACAACAGAACAAGAGGAATTAGTGGAGGCTATCTGCTCGGTAGGAAACCTATAGAGGCAAAACACTCCACAAAATAATAGAGAAAAACACAGCCAAAGGTAGCCTTGATAAAACCACTGTCATGCAAGAGTAACTGTGCAAAAGCCTAAGGTTGTGCCTCTGAGAAGGGACACCACAGGCTTCTCAGAGCAAACAGAATTCAATAATAAAATAGTCCAGCAGAGTCACTAAAAACTGAACAAGCAAACAACAACAAAAATATAGAAATTATTTATAAAAATTATTCTGTTGTTTAAAGGTACATTAACTGAAAGAATGTCATATAGTTGGAATCATACAGTATGTAGCCTTTTCAGATTGATTTCTCTCACTTAGAACCTGCATTTACAGTCCTTCCATGTATTTTCATGACTTGATAACTCATTCTTTTTAGTTTAGTTTAGTTTAGTTTAGTTTAGTCCATTGTCTGGATGTACTACAGTTTATTTATCAATACCTACTAAAGGATATCTTGGTTACTTCCAAGTTTTGGCTATTATGAATAAAGCTGCTATAAATATCCATGTACAGGTTTTTGTGCGCACATAAGTTTTCAACTCCTTTGGGTAAATACCAAGGAGCACAATAGCTGGATCACATAGTAAGAGTATGTTTAGTTTTGTAAGAAACTAGCAAACTGTCCTCCAAAGTGGCTGTACCATTTTGTATTTACACTAGAAATGAATGAGGATATCTGTTTCTCCACATCCTTGCCAGCATTTGGTGTAGACAGTGTTTTAGATTTTGGCCATTCTAATAGGTGTGTAGTAGTATCTCATTCTTCTTTTTGTTTTTTTTAATTAATACTTTAAATTTTTAGAGAAGTTTAAGGTTCACAACAAAATTGAGAGGAAGGTACAAAGATGTCCTATATATTCCCTGCCCCCACTCATGCATAGCTTGCCAATTATGAACATCCCCCACAAGACTGGTGCATTGATTACAATCAATAAACCTATATTGATACATCATTATCATCCAAAAATCCATAGTTTACTTTAGGGTTCACTCTGGGTGTTGTATATTCTGTGGGTTTGGAAATATATAATGACATGTATCCATAATCATAGGATCATGTAGAGTATTTTCACTGCCCTAAAAATCTGTGCACTCCCTATCCATCCCTTCCTCCTCCCCACAACCCCTGGCAACCGCCAGTCTTTTTCCTGTTTCCGTAGTTTTGCCTTTTCTAGAATGTCATATAGTTGGAATTATACAATAGGTAGCATTTTCAGATCGGCTTGTTTCACTTAGTAATATGCATTTAAGCTTCTTTTATGTCTTTTCACAGCCCAGTAGCTCATTTTTTTTAGTGTTGAATAATATTCCATTAACTGGATGCGCCATGGTTTATTTATCCATTCACTTACTGAAGGAAATCTTGGTTGTTTCTAAATTTTAGCAAGTAAGATTAAAACTGTTATAAAGATCTGTGTGCAGGTTTTTCGTATGGACATAAGTTTTCAACTCTTTGGGTAAATACCAAGCAGCATAACTGCTGGATCATATAGTAAGAGTATGCTTAGTTTTGTAAGAAACTGCCAAATTGTCTTCCAAAGTGACTGCACTATTTTGCAATTCCCACCAACGATGTATAAGAGTTCCTGTTGCTCTACACACACACCAATGTTTGATGTTGTCAGTATTCTGGATTTTGGCCATTCTTATAGGTGTGTAATGGTGTCTCATTGTTGTTTTAATTTGCACTCCCCGATGATATACGATGTGGAACATCTTTTCATTTGCTTTTTTGCCTTCTGTATATCTTCTTTGGTGAGGTGTCTGTTAAGGTCTTTGGTCCAATTCTTAATCAAGTTGTGTGTTTTCTTATACTTGAGTATTCAGAGTTCTTTGGATATCATTTATCTGATATGTCCTCTGCAAAAATTTTTTCCCAGGCTGTGTCTATTAATTTCATTCTTTGACAGTGTCTTTCACAGAGCAGAAGTTTGTAATTTTAGTGAAGCCCAATTTACCAATTATGTCTTTCATGGATCATGCCTTTGGTGTTGTACCTAAAAAGGCATTGCCATACCCATGGTCATCTAGGTTTCTTCTATGGTATCTTCTAGGAGTTTCATAGTTTTGTGTTTTGCACTTAGGTCTATGATCCATTTGAGTTAATTTTTGTGAATGGTATTAGGTTTATATCTAGGCTCACATTTTTGCATGTGGATGTCCAGTTGTTTCAACACCGTTTGTTGAAAAGACTATCTTTTCTCCATTGAATTACCTCTGCTCCTTTGTCAAAGATCAGTCGACTATATTTATGTGGCTCTATTTCTAGTCTCTCCATTCTGGAACATTGATCTGTTTTCTATTCTTTCATCAATACCACACTTTCTTGATTACTGTAGCTGTAGTCAGTCTTGAAGTTGTGCAGTGTCAGGGCTCTGATTCTGTTCTTCTCCTTCACTATTGTGTTGGTTATGCTGGGTATTTTGCCTCTCTGCATAAACTTTAGATTCAATATCAAAGTTTGCCAATATCTACAAAATAACTTGAGGAATTTTGGCTGGGATTGCATTAGATGTATAGAACAAAGTGGGAAGAACTGACATCTTGACAATATTGAGTCTTTTTCTCCATGAATATAGAATATCTCTCCATTTAATTAGGTTCTTTAATTTCTTCTGTTAGAGTTTTATAGTTTTCCTCTCATAGACTTTGCACTTATTTTGTGAGAATTATACATAAGTATTTCATTTTGGGGGCAGGTGTGCTGATATAAATGGTATTGTGTTCGAAATTTTAAATTCCACTTGCTCATTGCTGGTATATAGAAAGCAATTGACTTTTGTATATCAACCATGTATCCTGAAAACTTCCTATAACCTCTTATTAGTTTCAGGAGTTTTTTTGTCATTTCTTTCAGATTTTTTATGTCATGTGTGAATAAAGACAATTTATTTTCTTCCTTCCCGTTCTGTATACCTTGTTGTATTAGTTTGCTAGAGCTGCCATAACAACATACCACAGACTGGGAGGCTTAAACAACAAATTTATTTTCTCACAGTTCTGGAGACTGGAAGTCCGAGATCAAGCTGTCAGTGGATACGGTTGCCTCAGAGGTTTCTTTCCTTGTCTTGCTCCCTCTTCACGTGGTCGTCCCTCAGTGCACATGCACCCCTGGTGTCTCTCTGTGTGTCATAATCTCCTCTCCTTATAAAGGCACCAGTCAAGTTTTACAAGAGCCCATCATACCAGCTTTATTTTAATTACCTCTTTGAAGGTCCTGTCTCCAAATATAACAGCAGTTACATACTGCAGTACTAGGGGGTTAGGGCTTCAACATATAAGTTTGGGAAGACATAATTCAGCCTATAACTATTTTATTTCCTTTTCTTGTCTATTGCATTAGCTAAGACTTCCAGTAGGAGGTTGAATAGGTGTGGTGAGGGGGGACATCCTTGCCTTGTTCCTAACCTTAGCAGGAGAGCTTCCAGTTTCTCACCATTAAATATGATCTTAGCTTTAGAATTTTTGTGGATGTTCTTTTTCAAGTGGAGGATGTTCCCCTCTATCCCAGTTTGCTGAGAACTCCTTTACTTTTTATCCATTTGTACCATCACGACGCACTTCATTCAAGTTCAAAATGGTGAGAGACACCTTCCTTGGTATATACCAATCAGTTAATATTTTCTGTGTATTTTCCCTGCAATTTTTGAGAACAGCCTTTTTTCATTTACACTGGCATACTTCAAGCCCACATCAATAACATGAACTGATACAGCAGTTTCCCTAACTCCAATCTTATCCCCTTTCAATATATCTTCCACATAGCCCTGAAGATTTCCCCTGATTACCGACCACCTGTTCTCAGGCACTTCACTTTGCAATATCTGTGTTTATCTTTGGCATACACAACTTTTGATTTTAATTGTCTGTCCAAAGATGTAATTCGTACACTAAATTGTAAGATCCTTAAAGAATGAGGTTATTTACACCTGAGCATACCACAGACCAGGACATGTGACAAAGGTAGTTAATAAAACTAAACTAATAAATAAATATTCAGAGGCATACATGAGTAAATTTTGGATCACAATCTATTTTGATGAGAGCTTTGTTCATATCCCTTTATTAAATATTCTTCACAATAATTAACAAAGGAAAATATCAGGAAGATCCAAATTGAGGGAATGATGCTTAAAAATGTTTGCACATCTCTATCTCCCACTTTGGTTCTCTATGCTATGTTCCAGCAACAGCAGTGCCTCAGAGCTCTCCACAATGTCTGACACACACGATATATAATTTTCCATGTTCATGCATATAGTGAAAATTAATTATTGTTTTTTCCTTCATATTATGACTTATCAATATAACATATATAAAATCCTTGATTCAAAGTAAAAATTTAATAACCAATTTACGTACTAAAGAAATTAGTTATAAAATTGGGATATGTTTCATTTAAAAAAATAATTTGGGCATTATCATAACTTATCAATGATTGTGTGTAACAGGAGGAGCAATTCCAAAGACAAATATCAGTCAAAATATTGTTTAAACACTATAATAAAACAAAAATACCATTCAGTGGAATGCCATAAATAGAAATCAATTCTGTGAAATAAAATGTTATTTGAAATCAATGGGAGGGTTTGTCTTGAAAAACACTTCTCTAATGTCCAGTACGTCTGCCATATCCAGGACGTTCAGGATTAACAATTTCTCAATGGAAAAAAAAAAAAAGTAATATATGAGAAGGGCACATCACCTCAAAAAAGCTTCAGATAATGTTTTGATGATATTTAGGAGAAAAACGTTCCTTAATGGCCACCAAGGAGTATGAAATAAACATCTACAACTCCTTTGGTGGAAAAGAAATAATAATCAAAGAATAGTATTTTTCTTCTCTAGAAGGTTCTTTAGCGCCTCTTTGACATCTTTGTTTCTCAGAGAGTAAATCAAAGGATTCAACGTGGGAGTGACTAAGGTGTAACATAAGGAGGCCACGTTACTCAGCTCAGGAAATCTGTCAAGAGTGAGATACATAAAAAAGCCAGCACCATACAGCACACTCAGGACTCCTAGGTGAGAGCTGCACGTGGAGAAGGTTTTCTTACGTCCCTCACTGGAGCGTGTCTTTAGAACTGTGGACACAATATACATATAGGACACAATAATGACAATTACGGTAGGCAAAATAGTAATGCCACATAAGAAAAAAGAAATCACCTTACGAATGTAGAGATCAGAACAAGAAATCCTCTGAAGCAGACGGTCATCACAATAAAAGTGATTGATGGCACAAGAAGCATAAAAGGACGCAATAAATGTTGTTCTGTTGGGAAAAATTGCCGTGATGCAGCCACAGAAATAGAAACCAGCCACCAACTGAAAATAGAGACGTGTTGACATCTGAACAGAGTAGAGGAGTGGGTTGCAGATGGCAAGGAAGTGGTCCTAAGCCATGTCTGCCAGGAGAAATGGTTCAGTCACAATGAAGAGGACAAAAAGGAAGAGCTGGATCACACAGTCTGTGAAGGAGATGGACTTGCTCTCATACCAGAAGTTGTTCATTGCAGCGTTATTCACAATAGCCAAGACTTGGAAGCAACCTAAGTGCCCATCAAGGGACGAATGGATAAAGAAGATGTGGTATATATACACAATGGAATACTACTCAGCCATAAGAAACAATGAAATCCAGCCATTTGTGACAACATGGATGGACATTGAGGGTGTTATGCAAAGTGAAATAAGTCAGAAGGAGAAGGTCAAATACCGTATGATCTCACTCATTAAGTAGTAGATAATAACAACAATAAACAAACACATAGAGACAGAGATTGGATTGGTGGTTACCAGAGGGGAAGGGGGAAGGGGGGAGGGCAAAAGGGATAATTCGGCACATGTGAGTGGTGATGGATTGTAATTAGTATTTGGGTGGTGAACATGAGAACACGATGTAATCCATGCAGAAATAGAAGTATAATGATGTACACCTGAAATTTATACAATGTTATAAACCAATGTTACCACAATAAGCAAAAAATTAAAAGTTAAAAAAAAGAAATTGTTCATAGCGTTGGGTGAAATAACAGACAAATAGAAGAGATCAATGAAGGAGAGTTTGCCTAGGAAGAAAAACATTGGTGTGTTCAGCCGGGGATCAGTCATTATAACACCCATCATCCCAACATTCCCTCAAAGGACCATGGCATATACGAGAAGAAATAGCAGGAAGAGGAGGATATGGAGCTCTGGGCGGACCCTGAAGCTGACAAGAATGAAGTCAGTCACTTCTGAGTAATTACTTGTTCTCCTGTCACCCATGGCAGAAACCTGCTGAGAGGCACAATGCAAAAGAAACAAATGAACTTTTGGCTTGGATTCTAGCTACAAATAATCTCTTACAGTATTAGGATTTACAAGACTATTCTATAATCATTATTCCTTTTAACCTTACAAAATTAGTGTGACTTAAATTTAAGCCAATTCCAACTGATGATGAATCAAAAGGTTAGTTTTATGCCCCAATTCCTACAAGTGGTGGAATTAGATCATTTTCCTTTGAGTGTAACACAATGCCTTTCTACCCAAATGCCTTTTACCTTTGTATGTATTCCTTCTGTATGCATTTCCAAATCACAATTTATGCACTAAATTCAATGTCAAGAAAAATTGATTGGAACAGTGCACAAATAATGTAATAAAAGGCATTTGGGAAGCAATTTTGGTGTCTGGGGTTGGAGATAGAGGGAGCTTCAGCAGTCTAGTTTAGGAAAGCTTAACTTAGAGGCTGAATTTAGAGTACCAGCAGATATAAAGAAAGTGACTACATTTGAAAACTACTTAAAAGGTGCAATTACTTTTTGTGGGTAATGGAAACTTTGGATTCTGATATAATATACTCACTACGATAAAAGGTGTGCACAACAAACACAAAAATTATTAGCACTCACATGCTACGATTTCTCTCCCAGATGGGCCTCCTAAGTCTCTTCATAAAGACAATCTCCCTGCATTTCCTCAGTTCATAGCTCATAGTTTCTTAAGAAGCAGCCTACAGATCATCTACATAGAAGAATGACTTTAGAAATGGATACTTAACACAAGATACATATGAAGGAATTGTTGTTTGCATTCTTATTTACCCTGGATATGACTTTCACAGTCATCATTAATTCATTCACTAGACAGCTCAACTAAGATTTTGAACTCCTTGTATGAACAATATGGTCACTCTTTCTCTCCCCTCAGGGCTTTATGTGCACCATTTTGCCTGGAGAATATTAATAATAATAGCAAACATTTATGTGGCACTTTTTTATGCCAGACACTTTTCCCAATGCTTTAGTAGCTCATTTAATCCCTACAACAATCATATGAGGCGAGTACTATAATATTCCCCAGTTTACAGATGAAGAAACTGAGATACAGAGAAATGAAATCTGTTAAAAGCCACCTATTAGGTTCAGAATCAGAATTTGAAGCCACAAAATGTGGTTCCAGAATCCCTGCTCCTGATCACTGCCTGACACCACCTGTGATAAGGACTCCTTCCTGTTCTTTTGCCCGAGTTACTTCTACTTGAACTTCAGAGTTCAGTAAAGTTTCTTATCTTCAAAATAAATTCCCCAACTCTTCAACCTGGGTTAAAACATCTCTGCATACATCACTCTTCCTAGGATAGTAGTTATTATCACCATCTTTTCTATCAAATATTAATAATTCCTCACTTGACAATAACTTCCTTAAAATCAAAACTTTATCCTCCATACATTTTTAGCAAATGTTCTGTGTCTGGCAAATGGCAATTATTCAGTACATATTTATTAGATAGACAAAAGCTGAATGATAATTGAGCTGTAGAATCAGAGAAAAACTTGAAGACTCTGTAATACTGCAGTGGCGAGCAAGGGTTTAGGTTTCAGCAGAGGTGAGTTCCAGTGCTGCTTCTCTCATTTTCTAACTGGCACCTTGGACCAGTTACTTATGTAACTTACTTACATCACTTGTATCACTTACTTATGTTACTTACTTAAGTTACTGATGTGACTTTTGCCAAGTTACTATACTACTGCATCCTCATATAAAGGAGGGAAAAAATTATATAACGCTCAAAGTTTTCTTGGGGGTAGACAATGAGATAATGCATGTCAATCACTTAGCAGCATTTATGGCAAAGTACTTGATAAATATTGGTCAGTATTATTTTTATTTTATCTTTCTGTGCTCAGCGCTACAATGCACACCAAAATCATGAGTACTAATTAGGCTTAAAGTTGATAATATTTATATGGACTTTTTTGGATAAACCACTCTAAGTTGAGGGAAGGAATCACAGAAACTGCAAAAGTTTAGAAAGAATATAGAAACGAGGGAAATTTAACAATTCCCTGAGAAAAAGGTGATTAATAGGAAAATGGCATGGTACATTATTTTCAGATTTTTATTAGTCACCAGCTCCATCAAAAATTAAATTTGCAAATAATTGTATTATAAAGGAGGAAGATTTCAGATACATTATACTTAGGTTCTGGGAAGATGTAAGGTATTTAAGCAGTGAAAAGAGAGCCTGAAGTAGTCATGAAATATTTTTTGAAAAATAATATATCTTACTTATATTCCTTTAGTCTCACCTAGGAGCAATGACACAGGTTATTTTAATTTTCAAGATTTATTCCTATTAAAATCATTCTTATATTAATGTTTATGAGTAACGACATTTATACCTAGAAAAGGAAAGTTTTTCCCAGAGTAGCCAGCAAACAAGTAGTCAGTTTGTGACTTATTATTAGTCAAAAACTCACGTTTTAAAATTTACTTTTACCTTGTATTATTTGGTAATTTGTCAGGTTCTGTAAATGAAGCAGCGGAATTTGATATTTTCCTCTTGCTGTGGTTTTAATTCTAGAAAGGGTAAACATAAAGGTAATTAGTGGCTATGTTACAAATACTAGTACTGAAAAATCATCACATTGGGATAAAATGAAACCATCCCCACCCCTGAAATTTCCAAATGCATCTTCATTACCCCAGTTGTGGATTCTTCCCATAGAGAAATTGGACATATTCTCCTTACTGCTCTGTTTGAATAACTGTCCTTTTTTTTAGTAGTTAATTTCTTTAAAAATGCTGTAGGCCTTTACAGAAGAGAGACAAGGTGAATTTTCTAAATGATGCTCTGCTACAACTGAAATAATTCCAGGAATTATATCCTATGGTTATGCAAAGTGAACCGGAGGAATCAGTTTGCAGAATATTCTCTCTGTGACCTTTTATGAATGCTTGAATCTTTTTAAAGGAGGAAAGTAGATTGTCTTGACTATATAACTACAGGCCTTGAGACATATGGAATCCCTTATAATCAGCTGAAACGTCAGTGGCAGTTCTCCATAATGGCTTTGGTTTTGGCATAACAGTGTAACTTTTTCAAATAATTGCAGCATTAAGATTCCCCCCACCTTCTGGGAGATAGTCCTCAGGGGAGAGAAGGAAGCGTGTCACTTAAGATATCTAGGCTCCAGGGCCAAAGTCCATGAAGACCACAGAGATTCTAGATTAAAGAAGAAGAAGAAAATAAATGAAAAAAAAGAGCTAAGAGGAGTCAAAATGTATATTCGTGTTTTTCCTTTCCTGGCTGTGTGAATCCTTTGGAAAGGAACAAAAGGATTTTTCAATCTTGATTTCTTCACTGAACAAAAGCATTTCAATTCATCATGACAAAGTTTTTGGTAAGCAAATAAAAATAGTTATGAAAGGAAATTCTATCCTTCACAATATAAGTTAAAGGGAAATTTTTGTTTCCTGTCATAAACTTCATTTCATTTTCACCCAAAACTCTCCATATTTATTATTTAGCTATATTTTGTCAATGAAAATGGATAATAAGAAGTAGAATAGCATGAACACAGTATGGGTCAAAACCCATCAAATGCCCTCTAATGCATTAAATAAAGGTTAAATGGTGATTGACTGGATCTAAAGTTAGGTTCACTTTGCAACTTGAATTGCTTTAAGGTTTTTTATCCACATGCCATATATTAAGTTAATAATTTCTCACCACTCACTGTATACCTTCAAAATAATTTTTAAACTGTTCTATATCAGCCAAAAAATCTTAATTTGTATTTGATAAAAATTAAATCATTGGGGCCGGCCCGGTGGCGCAAGTGGTTAAGTGCGCGCGCTCCGCTGCGGTGGCCCGGGGTTCGTTGGTTCGGATCCCGGGCGCGCACCGACGCACTGCTTGGTAAGCCATGCTGTGGCGGCGTCCCATATAAAGTGGAGGAAGATAGGCACAGATGTTAGCCCAGGGCCGTCTTCCTCAGCAAAAAAAAAAGAGGAGGATTGGCGGATGTTAGCTCAGGGCTGATCTCCTCACAAAAAAAAAAAAAAAAAAAATTAAATCATTGAGTTAACTGCCTTAAATACACCTTGTGTAACATAGTAAGGGAAGGAGAATGAGTCAAAGGAAGAAAATAATGGTAGCTCATAAAGTCCTCATGTATGCAACTGCTTAAAGGTAATAGTTGGTATTTTTCTTTCCATATTCCCCTTGGTGTCAACAACATCCTCAGTACGAGGAAGTTGTTTACCTAGTAGGTGATGCAAATATTCACTGATGAAGGATCTGAGCCCTTATGGTCTGGCCATGTGGAATTGCTGTAGTTGTTCATTAATATTTAACCTCGCACATGGCAGTATTAGGAATTCTGGAAAATTCCCTGGGTTATGCTATACTCCTCCTTGTCTCCTCTCTATTAATATATCTTGCTAATCAGTATCAGTTACCCAAAGAAATACAAAGCGTTTAGTTTACCTGTTGGTTCAGTGAAATGCATGGCCAAGAGGGAGGAGCAACTGTTGTGTTGCCTAGTAAAATTATCCCTCTGTTGGGAAGTGAGTATAATAATTCAGCAAAGCTCAATGTCATAGAGGTAGCAAGGAAAAAAAGTTGAGAGTGGGTAGGTAGGTTTTATAGTGGTAGCTCCCACCTGTACCCATTGTACTTGGGCCAATAGTCTGAATAGGAGAGAAATAGCCTTATATATTGGTTGATAACGCAGAGCACAGACCATATCCTGGATGGCAGTTACTCAACTTTGTAAAGTTCTGACAGCCAGTTCGTCCAACAAGTGAGTCTTCAATAAGTGATTCCACCATTCCATAAGTAACTTGATTCTGTTTGACCAGGTGCATGATAATTCTATTGACTCCCATGGGTATGAGCGCATCGCCTTACTTCTCTTCTTGTAAAATGAGTGCCTTGCACCAAAGCACTAGCGCAATATAGTATAACGAATAAGGCACATGCTGAGTCCTGATAGAGTGGTATTAACAGAAGCATGACCATGTACATGACCATGTGTCTACTGATCATGAGTATTATACAACCAATGAAACATATTTATATTCATAACATTTTACCAGTATATAATTATTGTAGGAAGATTGAAATTTTCTTTTTGATTAGACAATTAACCATATTGTGGACTTGCAAAACAAGGCCACTTGAGTAACTATGTTAAGCTAATTAAACACAGGGAACACAAGAATTGTAACTATTTATATCATCACTTCTCACTCATTACTGCCATGTCATCATGGATGACAAGACAAGGGAGCAGCCATATTAAAAACTCAAGAAATATTTGGAACCCTAAATCATCATTTTAAAGTTTGTTTTCCTTCTAAATTTTGAATCTTAATTAGGGTAAAGAAATACCAAAAATATCATCAAAGGTGGTTGGTCATTACATGAACATTTTAGCATAGGTCATAGATGTTTTGAGATAAATATTTAGTGATATGTCTGACAAATGTGTAAGACTGGTACACTAAAAACTAGAAACATTGTTCAAAGAAATTACAGAAGACCTAAATAAAGGGAGGGTATACCATAATCATTAATTGGAAAACTCAATATTGTTAAGAGAGTAATTATAATCAAATTGATTTATAGAGTCAATTTAGTTTGAATCAAAATCTCAATAGGTGTTTTTGGTAAAATCAACAAGTTTATCCTAAATTTTACTAGAAATGCAAAGGAGCAGGGATAGCCAAAATAACTTTGAAAAAGAACAACAAAGTTGGAAGTCTCACTAATTTTAATATTCTAAGTCCTACTTCTAAGACTTTTTAAAAAGCTATAGTAATCAAAACAATGTGGAATTGACATCAAGACATCAAAATAGACCAAAGGAAGAGAAAGTCCAGAAATAGATCAACACTTAGATGGCAAATTACTTTCAGCAAAGACACAAAACCAATTCAGTGAAAAAAAAGAAATATTCAACAAAAATGCTGGATAAATTGGATATTTATATGTAAAGATGAGATTTATTCTTACCCCTCACCACATACAAAAATTAACTCAAAATGCATCATAGGAATAAATGTAAAACCTAAAATTATAAAATTCCTGGAAATCTAGGAGAAAATGTTTGTGACTTTGAGTTAGGCAAGAATTTCTTAGACAAAACATCATGGAAAAATCAATAAA
Source organism: Diceros bicornis minor (assembly GCF_020826845.1). Classification (NCBI taxonomy): domain Eukaryota; kingdom Metazoa; phylum Chordata; class Mammalia; order Perissodactyla; family Rhinocerotidae; genus Diceros; species Diceros bicornis. Next base: position 15,350,449 of record NC_080756.1, read on the forward strand.
CAAAAATGATTAATTTTTGAAAGACACTATTAAGATAATCAATGGCAGACAACATATTTGATAAAATATTTGCAAATTACATATCTTTCTTAAGAACATCATCCGGAATGTTAAAATCTCAACAAATAGAAACTGATTAATACAATGAAATTTGACCAAAAAAAATGAATGTACACTTCATCAAAGTAAATATACAAATTTCCAATAAACACATATGTTCAACATCAATAGTCATCAGGAAATGCAAATTAAATCAGTATTTTATGTCTTCATTTGTAAATGTGAATGTACTAAACTAACTAAAGAAAATCTACTAAGAGAAAATTTATAAGGTGAAAAAAGAATCTGGAAAGAAACTGACCAATATAGGCAAATATAAAAAGCAAACTAGATGGGAGGATGATAATTAGAGAATTGAATAAACACTGAAAGTAAGAAGGTTGCAAAGGAGAAATAGAAAACAAAATGCAAACAAAAAGGCAGATGCAAAGATATTAATAATATATTAGGTAGGATTCTGGGGAAAGTCATTAAACACACACAGAATGATACTATTGTAATTTTAATACATTTGGATTTCAAGTGTACTGAAAGAAATCAACAATAATCCTTGTTTCATGCTACACTATCAACTTCGGGTCACATATGCATGTGATTACCTGCTCTCATAGCTGTGTACTTCCATTCAAGGTAACATTCTGATGCCCTTGTTTATCTGTCAGTTGCTAACATTTAATATAGTTCGAGTACATACATATGCCTTCCTAATTATTTTAATTTTTTTTTACTTATTTTAGTTGTTTTCCAAATGAAGAAGAAGATAAAACCCCAGAAAAAATCCTTGACAAAATAGAGATAACTAATTTACCTGATAAAAAGTTCAAAGTAATGGTCATAAAGATGGTCACTTAACTCAAGAGAAGAATGGATGAACACAGTGAGAACTTCAACAAAGAGACTGAAAATATAAGAGAGTACCAAACAGAAGTTGCGGTGCTGAAGAATACAATAAGTGAACTGAAAAATACACTAGAGGGATTCAACAGCAGATTAGATGAAGCAAAAGAATGGACCAGTGATCTTGAAGACAGGGAAGTGGAATTCACTCAAACAGAGTAGCAAAAAGTGAATTTTAAAAAGAGAAGATAGCTTAAGGTACCTATGAGACAACATTAAGAAGAACAGCATTTGCATTATACGGGTCCTAGAGAGAAAGGGGCAGAAAACTTATCTGAAGAAATAATGGCTGAAAACTTCCCTAACCTGGAGAAGGAAACAGACATCCAGATCCAGGAATCCCAGACAGCTCCAAATAAGAGGAACCCAAAGACATCCACCCAAGACTCATTATAATTAAAATGTCAAAATTTAAAGATAAAGAGAGAATCTTAAAAGCAACAAGAGAAAAACAACTTGTTACATACAAGAGAACCCCCATAAGACCACAAGCAGATTTTTAAGCAGAAACTTTGCAGGATAGAAGGAACTGGCACAATATATTCAAAGTGTTGAAAGGAAAAGACTTCCAACCAAGAATAATCTACCCAGCAGGATTATCATTCAGAAATGTAGGAGAGGTAAACAGTCTTCCAAACAAGCAAAAGCTAACAGAGTTCATTGCCACTACTGACCCTACGAGAAATGTTAAAGGATCTTCTTTAACCTGAAAAGAAACGGCACTAATTAGAAACAAGAACCTATGAAAGCAAAAATCTCACTGGTAAAGGTAAATATATAGTGAAATTAGTTAAAGGTTAAAAGACAGAAGTAATAAAAACAACTATAATAATTAGTTACAGGATACACAAAATAGAAGATGTAAATGTTATATCATAAGCTTGTTATCAACTTAAAATAGACTGTTATATATATATATGTTATATGTGTGTGTGTGTGTGTATATATATATATATATATATATATACATGTATATATGTACTCATATGTGAGCCACATGGTAACCACTAAGCAAAAACCTACAGTAGATACACAAAAGATAATGAGAAAGGAATCTAACAATAACACTAGAGAAAGACATCAAACCATAAGGGAAGCAAGCAAGAGAAGAAGAAAGAAATAGAGAGGAACTACAAAATAGCCAGGAAACAATTAACAAAATGGCAATAAATACATACTGTAATAGTTACTTTAAAACAGAGTGGCTAAATGGATTAAAAAAGCAATTACATCAGTGCATAGACTGTGAAGACAGGTAGTCAACAAGAAAACATCTGCCCTAAATGATACATTAGACCAGATGGACTTAATAGATACATAGAGAACACTCCATCCAAAAGCAGCAGAATATACACTCTTCTCAAGTGCACATGGAACATTCTCCAGGATAGATCATATGTTAGGCCACAAAATAAGTCTCAACAAATTTAAGATTGAAATCATTCCAAGCATCTTTTCCAACCACAATGGTATAAAACTAGAAATCAATTACAAGAAGGAAACTGGAAAATCACAATTACGTGGAAATTAAACAACACACTACTTAACAACGAGTGAGTCAATGAAGAAATCCAAAAATACCTCGAGACAAATGAAAACACAACATACCAAAATGTATGGGATGAAGCAAAAGCAGTTCTAAGAGGCAAGTTCATATTGGTAACTGCCTACCTCAGGAAATGTCCCAAAAAAAAATGCACCCCATGTTCTTTGCAGCATTATTTACAATAGTCAAGACATGGAAACAACCTAAGCATTCATTGATGAATGAATAAAGAAAATGTGGAATATATATACAATGGAATACTACCCAACCATAAAAGAAGAATGAAATCTTGGCATTTGTGACAACATGGATGGACCATAGGGTATTATACTAAGTGAAATAAGTCAGACAGAGAAAGACAAATACCATAGATTTCACTTATATGTGGAATCTAAAAAACAAACAAAACAAAACTAATAGATACAGAGAACTGATTGGTGGGCTTGAGGTTGGGGGGTGGGAAAAATGAAAATGGGTGAAGGGGGTCAAGAGATACAAACTTCCAGTTATAAAATAAAGTATTCATGGGAATGTAATGTACTGCATGGCAAATATAGTCAATAATATTGTATTGCATATTTGCAAGTTGCTAAGAGAACAAATCTTAAAAGTACTCAGAACAGGAAAAAACATTTTTGTAACTTTTTGTGGTGACAGATGTTAACTAGACCTATTGCTCTGACCATTTCACAGTATACACAAACATCAAAATACTGTGCTGTACACATGAAACTAATATAATGTTATATGTCAAATATCCCACAGTAAAATAGAAAGAAATACATAGGTTTGTGAAGTCTAGAGGCTATTTTAATGACAACTAACATGCTGATATTTCCCACCACCATGATCCCGCAGATAAGCAAGAAGAGTAAGAATAAGAGACTCTGTACTTCTGGAGACATTCTGAACCCCAGCAGAAAAAACTCAGTCACCTCTGAGTAATACTTACCAGTTCATTCTTCATAACTGAGACCCATTTGAGAAAGCGAATGATGATCATGAAGCCTATGGAAAGTCTTGCCAACTTTTGGTTCTTGAAGTTCCCAGTAAGAGAAAAAATGCTAAAAGAAAGTGAAGTTTTCTTGGCAACATATCTGACAGAATAGCTTTACATTTAGAAGTCCCAGTTACCAAATATATTGCATATAATATTTTCTAGTATATTTGTGTGACTATGATATAAGAAATGTAAATGGGCAAAGGATGTCTGGGACAGTGAGAACACCAGTCATTTTATGCTTTTGTTTAGAGCTTTCAAATCAGATGGACTGTGTCCAAATTTTACCACTTTCAGTCTGTGAGAATCTAAGATTACCAACACTTTCAATGCCTTGAAGTCCCCTTATGTCAAATGGAAGAAACTAATAATACCTACTTTATACAATTGTTATGAGAATAAGTTGAAACTGAGTATGAAAAGCAATATTTACAGTTAATAGAACATCTTAAAAGCACAATAAATGTTAACCAAATTCAACAAGCAAACAAGCGCCTAAAAAAATTATTTTTGCTTTAGGAATGAGAAATTGGGTGAAAATATAGTACAATTGCTTTTCCCACCACAACATGCAGTTAATTTGGCTGTCTTAAAACATTCTGTTATTTAAAATATATTAGGAAATTTGGGATTACTGTTTCATGAGGTAGAATGAAGCCTCAGTCTTAAAGAAAGTCATCTGAAATGATAAATCAAACTCTTACCACCTACACTAGCCATACACTGTTCAACCTCCACCTCCTACTTCAGAATAGCAAATCTCTGATTGCTAGTAGCTCTCTGCTCCCTTGTTGGCAGCCAAACACCAGCACATCTTCTTCCTTTTACTGTCAAGCATTAACATCCTAGATACTTGAATTATTCTGTTTATATGGAAGCATTATGGTTGAAGTACAACACTAACTTCCCCTACAAGAAGTGGTTTTTCCTTGTACATGTTGTTAATTAAACTGAAAACATTAATGCAAATAAAAAGGGCAAAAAAAATTTCTATTACATAGGTTTTTCTCTTTGCTTTTTTTACATAACTATCAGTCTTAATGTCAAACACTAGACAGGTATACAGACAAAACATTACTAATTTTTAATATATCTGAACAATTAAATCCAAGTGGAAAAAAAGAAATATTTTAATTCTGTGTTTCCATTACTATATTTAATTTCTGAACAACAACAAAAATTCCTTCTCTTCAAGGAACTTAATGTCATATTTGAAGTCACATTTTTATTTAGAAATTTTCATACAATTAAAAGTACAATAGCGTCAGAAGAAGCGAA